>NC_012878.2:15245261-15405287 GCF_000003195.3 Sorghum bicolor | reverse complement strand
TACAGGCGGTTGACTAATCCAACCGCCAGTACTAATGCATTTGTACAGGCGATTGGCTTAGCCAACCGCCAGTACAAATGGATTTTCAGTTTATTTAAAGTTTTCCTTATATATATTTTTAGAAATTATTTAAATGATTCAAAAAATCATATCTTCAAAAATATTTGTTCTAAATTAGTGAAAAAAATTTTGTTGTGTTCCTCTTGACCAGAGACACATGTTAAAAATATGAAATTTCATGTTTGAGGTACTTTTGTATGCAGCTTTATTTAAAATGATTTAAATTGAATATGTGCCTCATATCTTGTTTAATACATAAATAATTCTAGGAATACCAGAAAAATGTAAATCCAATTTTGTTAGCTTTATTGTAGTGTGTAAATGCTATGAAAAATATATTCCTTTGTGCAATTTATTGTTGACAATATAAATGTGAGGAACCCATATGTTTGAGCATAGTTCGGTCGAATTACTCTTATACGTTTGTGAAGCATGTATGTTATGCCTCTCTCCAAATGTCTTGAAATTTTTTTGGCAAGCTTCTACACTCAAATGATAACCCCACACAAGATCTTAGGATTTTCTGGTCATGCAAGCTATTATTACATTTTTCTTTGTGCTAAATGAGATGAAAATTGGTGGACTACACCTAGATCCCACTAGGTTTTTCCACCAACCACAAGGAAGTTTTATTTCCTATGGTATATAAGACCCTGTGGAGAAGTTTGGCACCATTTGGAGTCATTTCAGGGGTAGACTTAGTTCAAGCGCTAATTAGTGGGTGACGTCGCACGAAAATTCAATTAAACTGGATAAAGTAACAAACCACATCAGAAAAATCCCAAACTTGGTGGATTGAACATCAATGGCACTAGTAACCCTTAGTAATAGTTTGAGACCAATACGATATCAATGGCACTAGTAACCCTTACATGTAGAAATAGAAAAGGGCACATAGCATAAGGTACACATTTTATCATAAATAGATTACATGGCAAATGACAAATGAAATCTAGGCAGCTACTGTTCTTCCTTGTCCATCGTGACGCACCCAGGGCAACGAGCTCTGTGGAATGCTTCGTTCAACATTCCTTATCTTTACTGGATGATCGTCTACAAAGAGAGACATGTCACTGAACTGGTTAAATTCATCCAAGTCAGATACACCATCAACTCTGATGGCTTGTTGCGTTCCAGGGAAAACTATGTGCTTTGGATGGTGTGTAATTTTCTTCTTATCATTAGGAGAGAGGACCTGCTCAGCATAGAAGACCTGTGCAGCACGGTTAGCCATTATCCTAACAAAGATAATTGCTTTCAGTGTGAATGATTCTTTGCGGTACTCGTCGAATATTTGAACACCTGTTTCCCATAGTATCTTCATGTCTTGCATTAAGGGCTCCAAGAAAACATCCATATCAACTCCAGGTTGTGTAGGTCCAGAGATAAGGATGGTTAGTAAAAGGTACTTTCGCTTCTACATCAACCATGGAGGGAGGTTGTAGATGGTGAGGATCACTGGCCATGTGCTGTGCTTGCTGCTCCTCTCAGCAAATGGATTCATTCCGTCAGTACTCAGTGCGAACCTAACATTCCTTGATTCATTAGCAAAGTCCTTGTGGTTTTCATTGAAATCTTTCCACTGCTGGCCATCGGCTGGGTGCCGAAGCTTCCCATCGTCTTTGTGCTCATCAGAAGCATGCCAGCTCATAAGTTGGGCATCCTCTGGGTTAGCAAACAAGCACCTCAATCGATCGATCACAGGAAGGTACCACATCACCAAAGCAGGAATCTTTTTCTGCGCATAATAGTCTACTTCTTCCTTTTCTTTGCCGGTGGGTTTCGAACTACTCTTCTGGGTCTTTTGTTGGGCCTTCTTTCGTTTTTTGCCCTTAGGCACAGAGGCAACACACTCTTCCTCTATGTAGTCTTTATTTGTCTTGTACCTACTTGAACCACACTTGGGACAGCTGTCCAAGTCTCTATAATCATCGCCTCGATATAGGATACAATGATTTCTACAAGCGTGGATCTTCTCAACACCCATTGTGAGTGGGCTGATTAGCTTCTTTGCATAATATGTGACTTTGTTATCCTTAGGAAGCATGTCTGCGATAATGCTTAAGAACGCATCAAAGCCAGCATCAGAAATACCATATCTAGCTTTGCACACCAACAATTTTAGCACAGACCGTAGCGTCGTGAACTCTTTGGTGCAACCCTTGGACTCATCATACAAAGGCTCTTCTGCTGCCTTCATTAGGGCCTCCATACCTTTCATGAAGAACACTGATGGATCTTCCGCATGACGACGCAACATTGCCTCTAGAAATTCTGCATCTTCCGCAGCCATGTTAGTTTCGGTGCCATCTTCATTTCCTCCAATAAAACCATGATCAGGAACATTTGGCACAACATGTTCAGTGGCTAGACCATCGGTATTAGGTTGTTGTGTCTCGTGTACGAACTCAAACCCATCAACAATTCCAGTTGTATAAGGCGCAGAGCTACCCTCTCCATGCTTTGTCCAAATCAAGTAATCTTTCGTAAATCCTCGACGGACCAGATGAGTAAGGATTTGTTGATTGTCATCAGATACAACAAGATTTCTACAATCCATGCATGGACAATGTATGTGCGTCTTTCTTGTTCTTGAAGCATGGTTTTGAGCAGCATCAATAAACCTCTGGACCTCAGTTATGTATGATGGATCTAGTCTTGATAAATTATACATCCAAAATGACCTCACCATCACTACCTGTAAAACACCATTCATATGATCTAAGGGTTTACAAAGAATTTATCTAGGGTTTATTAGCTAGGGTTTAGGGTTAAGCTTGAGATTAAAGGAAAAAACCTATGTTACATAATTAAAAAATAATCTAAGTATACAAAGAACACACCATGGGTTTAATCTTGTAAAAACTAGCTAAATTGAGAAGCAAACATGTTGAGAGGCATTATCCAACCATATTAAGCAACCCCATCTAACCATATCAACAAATAAAGACAAGAAGCTAGCTATTCTTCTCTCTCACTCATAAAACATACATACATGTTGATAAATAAATTGAAAAATTTATAAAGAGAGAGAGACATAAAATAGAAAACCTAAGTATAGCATAACTATATAAATACATCATTCATTATAAATAGATAGATGATGTGGAAGGTGACAATAAAAAACCTAACTATCATATAATTAAAAAAATCAACAATTATCTCTCTACATAAATATACAAGAACACACCATTGGTTTAATCTTGTAAAAACTAGCTAAATTGAGAAGCAAACATGTTGAGAGACATTATCCAACCATATTAAACAACCCCATCTAACCATATCAACAAATCAAGACAAAAAGCTAGCAATTCTTCTCTCTCACTCATGGTGAAACCCTAGATCCAAAAAGTGGCTCAAATTGAGCTAGAATGAGCAAATTGAGGCAATAGGGACATAAACTAACCTCTTTTAGCAACCTCCTTCCTAGAAATGAAGATCAAAACCTCCCCCCTTGTATTTTGAGAAATCTGGAACTCCAAAATCGCCCCCAATGGAAGGTGGATGCGAGATACTGTGTTCTGGTCGGGGAGGAAGAAGGGGTATTTCTACAGAGATAACACTGGCGGTGGCTTAAGTCAACCGCCTGTGATAAACGTCTCCACAGGCGGCCGAAAATCTCTGACACCGCCCGATTTATACCACAGGCGCGTCGTAACTGGAACCGCCTGTGGTATAAAAAGGGGGCGCCAGCAATGACCCTCTTTTCTACTAGTGCTTGAGACTATCATAGAGGGGCAAAAGATCAGGATTTGAAGTTTTAGAATCCTGGTTCATTTCAGCTTCCTTGCCACAGTCTCTGTTCTGCTGTATTGTGTTCAATACTTCTCTACTGCCTCATCCGTTTTGTAGCTCTTCTCTTTCCCAAAGGTTGGTCCCACATGGCAGTAAAAGGAATATATGTGATAGATTGGCGCACGTAACAGTATGATCCCAGGGGACAATTCCTAAAAATACTAAGCTAATTCGGAACAAATAGGTACGTGCGTGCATGCAGCGGAGGTGTTGAGGCCAATGAAGGCACCCTCTTTAGCCTGCTATGTCCATCTTTAGCCTCCTATCCACCGCTCCTTCCCCCTTGGTCGTAGGTAGGCTGCATGACGCGGGTGGGGGGAGGCCAAGGGAGGGAGGTATCGTGGCAGGCAACGCGCACGTAGGACAGCAATGGACAACGCGGCGGCGGAGGCGTTGAAGCCGATGAAGGCAACGTCGGACGGCGTGTTCCAGGGAGAGAACCCGCTACACTCGGCACTTCCGCTCGCCATCCTGCAAATTTGCATTGTCGTCGTGCTCACCCGCGTCCTCGCCTTCATCCTCCGCCCGCTACGTCAGCCTCGCGTCGTCGCGGAGATCATCGTGAGTGCTTGTTGCCTTGCCGCCCACTTTTTTTTCTTTTTTTGTTTTTGAGAAATGTGATTGCCTGTCTTGTTTGATTTCAATCTGAATTATTACGTATTAATATTCTACAATTATAATTAATCAGGGCGGGATTCTTCTTGGTCCGTCGGCGGTTGGCCGCAGCACCGCATTCCTCAACACCGTGTTCCCGAAGCAGAGCCTAACGGTTCTTGATACCCTCGCCAACATCGGCCTCCTCTACTTCCTCTTCCTGGTCGGCCTTGAACTGGACCTCCGCGCCATACGCCGCACTGGGAGCACGGCGCTCGTGATTGCTGTCGCCGGGATCTCCCTTCCTTTCATCATGGGCATCGGCACCTCCTTTGTCCTCCAGCACACCGTCGCCCGCGGCGTGCCCACGGGGCCATTCCTCGTCTTCATGGGCGTCGCGCTCTCCATCACAGCGTTCCCGGTGCTGGCACGCATCCTCGCCGAGCTCAAACTGCTCACCACCGACATCGGGCGCATGGCCATGTCAGCTGCCGCCGTCAACGACGTCGTTGCGTGGATACTTCTAGCCCTCGCCATTGCTTTGTCAGGCAGCGGCTCCCCTCTTGTCTCGCTATGGGTGCTGCTAGCGGGAGCTGGCTTCGTCCTCGCGGCGTTCTTGCTGATCCGCCCTGTCCTCACCTGGATGGCACGGCGATCTCCCGAAGGCGAGCCAGTGAAGGAGCTTTACATATGCGCGACTCTGGCCATCGTGCTTGCCGCTGGGTTCGCCACCGACACCATTGGCATCCACGCGCTCTTTGGCGCCTTCATCGTCGGCATCGTCGTTCCAAAGGACGGGCCCTTCGCCGGGGTTCTCCTGGAGAAGGTGGAGGACCTCATATCTGGGCTATTCCTGCCACTCTACTTCGTGTCCAGCGGCCTCAAGACGAACGTAATGACCATCAAGGGTGGTGACTCGTGGGCGCTCCTCGTCCTCGTCGTTGCCACCGCGTGCATAGGCAAGATCGGCGGCACGGTTATCGCGTCGCTCATCGTGCGGGTGCCATTCCGTGAGGCGCTCACGCTCGGCTTCCTCATGAATACCAAGGGGCTCGTGGAGCTCATCGTCCTCAACATCGGCAAGGACCGGCACGTGCTCAACGACGAGACATTCGCCATCCTCGTGCTGATGGCGCTCATAACAACCTTCATCACGACGCCGGTGGTCATGGCGATCTACAAGCCAGCACGGCGTGGGCCGCCCTACAAGAACCGCGCCGTGGAGCGCGCGAACCCGCACGACGAGTTCCGCATGATGGCCTGCTTCCACAGCACGCGCAACATCCCCACCATCATCAACCTGATGGAGTCGTCGCGCGGCACGCGGAAGCGCGGCATCACCGTCTACGCCATGCACCTCGTGGAGCTCTCCGAGAGGTCGTCCGCCATCTCCATGGTCCACAAAGCGCGGCGCAACGGCATGCCGTTCTGGAACAAGCGACGCAACGGCGACGGCGACGGCGACCAGCTCGTCGTCGCCTTCGAGACGTACCAGCAGCTGAGCCGCGTGTCCATCCGGGCCATGACGGCCATCTCCGACCTGCATACGATCCACGAGGACGTGGTCACCAGCGCGCACCAGAAGCGAGCCGCGCTCATCGTGCTCCCGTTCCACAAGCTCCACCAGATGGACGGCCACATGGAGTCGCTTGGCGACCAGTACCAGCACATCAACCAGCGCGTGCTCCACCACGCGCCCTGCTCCGTAGGCATCCTCGTCGACCGCGGCCTAGGAGGTGCTGCTCAGGTGGCTGCCAGCGATGTGTCCTACACCATCGTTGTCATCTTCTTCGGAGGCCGCGACGACCGTGAGGCTCTGGCCTATGCCATGCGCATGGTCGAGCACCCAGGCATCGGGCTCCATGTGCTACGCTTCTGCTTGGTACAGTCCAGCTCCACTGACGTCGACGACGACGCGTTCCTTGAAGACTTCCGAACCAAGGTGGCCAACGGGAACGATTCTGTCCGTTACGAAGATAAGCCGGCGGGAGGGAAAGAGGAGGTCGTGGAGGCGATCAAGGCAATAGGGCCGTGCAACCTGTTCCTTGTCGGGCAGGGCACGCCCTGCATGCCGCTGATTGACTGGAGCACAGACTGCCCGGAGCTCGGGCCGCTCGGTACGTACTTGGCGTTACCAGAATTCTCAACGGTAGCATCTGTGCTGGTCATGAAACAGTACGATCCCACGGCGAAGCACTACGACCTCGTGGAGGAGGTGGCCGACATAGCCGTGGACGTCGACACGCCGGGGCCCAGCAACAGGGGCACCAACACTAGCTTCCACACCGGATGATTGTTAGAGGTATTATTAACGTGTCGAGTTAACAAAGTATGCAGAATGATTAACATTGTGTAATGTAATCTCAAGTTGCGTATAGATGGATGGATGGATGGAGTGTCCAATCGGCAGTCCAAACCAATACCTTTTTCAAATTAACATGTGATTCAGAAATATAAAGTTCAGCTTTTAATTAATCTCCTAGAGCAAACATAATCGTGCAGTGCAACGCACGAGCGAGACAACCAAAAAAAAGAAATCGAAGGTTCGAGAAATGTTTGCTTCAGCTTGCTCCACGTCGACACAGCAGCTGCAGCGGCTTAACTTTTGTAGGTGCTGTTTCCTCAAAAAAACTTTTGTAGGTGCTACAGTAGCTGCAGCAATCATGAGCGAACGATTCTGTCAATGGAATGTTAGGTATATATTTCTTTTTTGAGAACTGCTTCAATACTCCAAATTCTAGAAATTGCACGGATCCTAAAGCAGCACATTTAACTAGTTAATTTTTTTCTTTAATTATTAATTTTCACTTGCATCCCGCATGGGCCTACCCCGTCGATACCCAGCATAGACCCAAAGACATAGTCGCTCGCTTGTTTTGTTTTCTCGTTCATGGAGACGGATGCAGATTACGGCGTCACCGTGGCTCAAACCAAGAAGTTTTGTTGTGCGCTCGCCGTTGCGCCATCGATGGGGGGCCAAAAACCAGCGGTGCTCGTTCGTCCGCCCCTAGCTTCTGGCACATGGGGGAGCAAGATCCGAACAAAGGGGATTGATGGAGCTTGGACTAAATTTGGCTGGAACGACACCATTCATCACCTGCGTGTGCAGTGAGGACATCCTTGGGGAGGACCGTCGGCCTGTCGCTGGCTGCAAGGAAACAATCGAAAAACCGTGACGGAACAAAATGGAGTAAGGGATGAGAGGTGAGTTTGGGCTAGACATGGGCTCGGCTCCAATGGACTAGTTCATGCATGACCTAGGTGGAAAACAAATAGGAAAATATATAATTAGTTAGATGAGTTGTTTTGAGATTTGTGTAATTTTAAAAAAAGAAGCACCGGAGCAATTCCCTTATTTTTTACCCGTTCTATGAAATTAAAAACAAATAATTATTTTATGATGACCATTACATTTGTAATATAAGTTAATCTCTACTATAATGGAACACATAAATTATATTTGGTTCACTCAGTAAAACGTTCCAATCATTGTGCACCTAGGAAAATACACATAAAAATTCATGCTCATTAAAATCAATAGCAAATAAAACAACTAGATCAGATCTGATGGCCACCGATGAAAGTTTGATGCCAGGCTTCAACCTCACTCCTACTCCGCACGCCCCTCCGCCCACACACGCCACTCGAAGCCCATGAGCAGTCCACCTCGACCCTAACCTCGCTGCGACCCCCACGATCCTAGCCTTCAACCCTTGGGTGGACGAGGTGCTGTCCTTGAGCGCCCTCTCCGACCCAGCCACCATGCAGCCGCGAGAGATCGGTCCTTGCCTCGACGGGACGTCCAATTGCCTCCCTACCCGCCGTCTGGGACAGGTGAGCGCGCCTGCTGCCCAGAGGTGCTCGCTAAGGTGTTGTGGCACGTGGAGGCGTTCGGAGGGAACGGTGGCTGGCGCGGAAGGACGTGGAGTCCTTACCTTCCTCAGCAACAGCGCCAAGAATGTTTGTTAGTATAAATTAAATGTATATCACTAATACAGTAGCCACATTTTATTAACCTATACCTCTTAGCATTAAACTATTTTGTCATTCCTAGCAATTGAGCTAGAAGTAATATTGGTAGTGATCTAACCAAACTCGAACATGGCACCTAGGTCGAGACAAACAAACAGGTCCTTACTGTTCCGATAAGCACAAACAACAAGTAGAAAATAAAACATTATTCCGGTTAAACTTACAGGCCCCGCCCCAGCCCTGCCTAAAACCTTAAATTTATTTATAGTTTTAAAATAGACGATCGCCAATTGATCGACGAAAAATCAGCCGCACGGACAGCCAAAAAAAGGAACATGTTAGCGGGATCACAACGACTAGTAGGTGTGCTACGCCATACAGGGGATAACAGGCTTGGGTCAAGAGGAGAAATTTTTCGTGGTTCCCTGGGTTTGCCAAAAGGAAACCAGTAGGTCTGCTCGCTAGTCCCTTTAATTAAATATTTCGTTCCTGCAGCCAGCTAGTGCTAGGCACAACAACCGAATTCAGATGATAAGAAGGCCTTGTTTAGTTTTAAAATTTTTAGTAAAATGGACACTATAGTATTTTCATTTGTATTAGACAAATATTATTTAATTATGAATTAACTATACTCAAAAGATTCATCTTGTAAATTACAGATAAATTGTGCAACTAGTTATTTCTTTTATCTATATTTAATGCTCCATGTATATGCCGCAAGATTCGATGTGATAAAAAATCTAAAAATTTTGCAAAATTTTTTGGCAACCAAACAAGGCCGAAATGAACAAAGGCCTTGTTTAGTTCAAAAAAATTGTGCAAATTAGACACTGTAGCACTTTCGTTTATATTTGATAAATAGTGTCCAATCATTGACTTACTAGACTCAAAAGATTCGTCTCGCAAATTATAGACAAAGTGTGGAATTAGTTACTCCCTCCGTCCACGAAAGAGTCAATTTCTAGAATCCGTGCCAGTCAAACTTTTTAAAGTTTGACTAACTTTATAGAAAAGAGTAACAACATCTATGATATAAAATGCACATCATATAAAAATATATTCTATGGTGAATCTAATGATACTAATTTGATACCATAAATCTTAGTATTTTTTCCTAGAAATTTGGTCAAAGTTTAAAAATTTTGACTTAGGACAACTCTAGAAATTGACTCTTTCGTGGACGGAGGGAGTATTATTTTTATCTATATTTAATGTTTCATGCATGCATCGCAAGATTCGATGTGACGGGAAATCTGAATTTTTTTGTAAAATTTTTTGGGAACTAGATGTGTACCAAACGACAGGAGAATAATTCTTATGTATCATCACCGTACCAGTGCCAAGAGAGCAGAGCAGGTCACAGAATTTTTCTCACGTTGCCCAACTATCATGGTACCTAGACATTGACATATATGTCAGACTATCATGGGCACAAGGCACAAGTTAAGGCAAAGTCGCTTACCAGCAAACCTGCTCCCGGATGCATAGGTTTCCTCCTGCTCTTGGTGTGCATGTTTTCCACACAGAGCTGAACCACCAAAACTACTGGAAGCGACCAGTGCAGCTATTTAACAAGTATGGCCACTTGACAAAAATTGCTGAGGACTGCGGAGGAGGCTGGTTCCTTATTGCGTATTCGGAACTCTCACTTAGCAAGCATATATACTCATCAAACAGTGGCCTCCAGGCAGAGGATCGAAATGGCGAAGCTGCACCGGCTCATCTCCGCCGTGCTGAGGCTGGCTGCAGCGGGAGCCGCCGCGGCCGCAGCCATCATCATGGTGACCAGCCACGAGACCACCAGCTTCTTCGGCATAGAGATGGAGGCCAAGTACTCCTACACTCCATCATTCGTGTAAGTAATAGTCTAATTCTTCTTCATCATCATACATAGATCCGTCAACTAATTACAGAAGAAGTAGTGTTTTTTTCTTAAGTACGTAGTGTTTTTTTCTTAAATACGTAAAATATTTGCATATTTTTCTATATAGAAAAGGAGTTTAAACATACTAACGACGCGCTTCTATCAAGCGTCGAAGAAAGTCGACTTAAAACAACGTGGACCTAGACCCTCCTAACAAAAGATCTCTAGTTTCACCTAATGTTGGTTCATGACGGTGCTCGTTGTCACACACAGCTTCTTCGTGGTGGCATTCGCTGTGGCTTTCGCCTACAGCCTGCTTGCGCTCCTCGCGCGGCCGGGGAGCACCGCCTCCAGATTACTGCTCCTAAGCGACGTGGTAATTAATATTATATAGTATTAATTAAGCGCAAATTAATCTTATTATCTTGCAGATGATGCACGAAGGTGACTTGTGACTCCGATCCTCCTCCATTTCCATTCCATGCAGATGGTAGGGATGCTGCTGACCGGCGCCGTGGCGGCCACCGGCGCGATCTCTCAAGTCGGGAAGAGCGGCAACGAGCACGCCGGGTGGCTGCCCATCTGCGCGCAGGTGCAGGCCTACTGCAGCCACGTGATGGGGGCGCTCATCGCCGGCTTCGTCTCGCTGCTCCTCTACTTCCTCATCATCATGTACTCCCTCCACGCCGTGGCCGAACCCCTCTGCTCCTGCCATTAATTAGAATCAAAGGCAGCAGTTCTTCCTGTTCGCGTTCACTTGCTTGTTGGTCATAGATCGGCCGATCGATTAACCAACCATCGTCCGAGCCTTAATTGTATCCCGATCGATCGAGACCAGCTGCCACAGTTGTACGTTAATTATTTGCCGTTTGATTATATCTTCTCGTTTATTTCGTAAGTGGTCGTTTATTTATTTGTTCCCCCTGAAATTATATTCAGGCATTTGAGCTGCATATGGATGCGCCAAAATGGCTTCTTTGTCATACTCTTTATTGCATTGGAACTTTAAACTTTGAAGAGAAAATGTTCAAAGAACTTAAATTTTGGGGGGCTGACCCGCTGGCCGCTGCTGTGATCTCGCCACTGTTGGTATTTTTTAAAAACAACAAACTTAAATATTATTTTATTATTATCTTTGACTGTTGCTGACACGTCGTACGTATGTATGCTTTAGTGTTGAAGTCAAGGATTTAGTACATCCTGGTGCCTTGTCAAAAAAAGTACATTTGGATGTAAATTTTTAAAGTGGTTGTCACAATATAGATATCACATCAAATGTTTCAATAGTAATAATAAAATACTAAAAAATGTAACTTTTAGAGTTATCTTAAGTCAAACTTTTAAATTTTTGATCAAATTTATAGAAAAAACGTTAAGATTTATAGTATCAAATTAATACCATTAGATTTATCATAGCATATATTTTCATAAGATACTCATTTTATGTCATAGATATTGATGTTTTTTTCTATAAATTTGGTCAAAGTTAAAAAAAAGTTTGACTGACACGGAATCGAGGAGTTGAAGCTTTCAGAGATAGTGAGAGTAAATTATAAAAGTGCTCGATACGTAGTCAAATCACTTATGAGGCTTGAAAGGTTTATCTCACAAAGTAGTTGCAATCTATAAAATTAATTATTTTTAAATTGATATTTAATACTCTATGCATATGTCTAAATTGATTGGATAGACAATAAACTTTAGGAGAGGACTAAACAAAACCATACTAGGTGCTCAGTTGACTCAAGGATTTGCATGATTTGTCACATCAGTTTGGTGAGCTGATTATATCTACCTCCACCAAATATAAACAATCTCTTAGAATATCGCTTCGTACTAATAAACTGTTGCTCGGCATGCTGTCACGATCAACTCACAATGACACCTTACTCGTATGTCACAAACTCACAAGCTGAAGTGGAATCGTATACATACATTTGGTAAGGGGGTGCGAAGGTTGATTCTAAAGATTCTAAATTGTAAGCCATTTCAAGAATTTTGGAGAATCCAACTTTTTTAAGTTTGATCAAATTTATATTATAAAATAATAATTATTATGGTACTAACTAAGTATCATTAGATTCTTTCTTAATTATATTTTCATAGTATACTTACTTTACGTTATAAATCTTAGTATTTTTCTCTATAATTTTGGTCAAACGTGAAAATGCTTTGACTCTTCAAGATTTTTTGAATGACTTATAATTTGAGATGGAGGGAGTAGTTGAATTGTGTATGAGGTTAGTGAGAGAAAACGTCGGATTATACTTCTGATGTGGTGCTAACGGTAGGCGGGGAGGGGAGAGGGACCGGATGGGAAATGATACTAAACAACGACGATAGTAACAGACAATATACTGGAGGTATGAACGAAGCAAGGATTTCAAGGAGATGTTATCCAGAATTATGTGTCCATATGATCCTATGTTTTGTTGTATATATGGAATGATAGTGTGCACGATATTTTGTACATAGGGAAATCATGTATATGGTTCAGTGGATAGGGTATTGAAAAGTAACAGGTTTAGTACATGTTATAAGTGATAGATGTAGTGTACAAAGCATTTGGCAACATATGCCTCAAGTATTATACAAAGTGGGGATTCATGAGTTAAGGGGTTCTGTAGTTTGTTGCGCTAACAGTGCTGTTAGCTATAGCACATTGCTTAGTCGGAATCCCATGATTGGTCTTCATAGTTTATAGCGTTGGTGGATGAGTCTGTGTCAGGATGATGATGTTGTTTATCTGCAATGAATGAGGAATAATTTGGTTCAGTGTCACCTACTCTGTTATTTGTGAAGATTGGAAGAGTGAGGTGCATTAGTATGATTACCTTGTGCTCGGGATGTTGCTTCTATGTCATCACCTGTTAAATGAAAGCAAAATTTTAGAGCCTATGTAACGATATTTTTGGTGGATGTGGTGTTATGAGAATATGGTTGTTTACCTGAGTATGTAAATGCTTCATGTCGACGGTATCTCCTATTAATGATAAAGTAAAAGATACTGAGATGTACGAAAGGCTTCCTTATTTTGCATTTATTTTCCAGAATATGTTTGCTGGCTATTATTGTTAAATGATACTGAATTTAGTGTACATACCTCCATGCAAAGATGATACCGGGTTGTTGGGTGGTGAAGCGAGCGGGTGGAGCATGTCTTATGTGTAGATATCGTATATCATACTGATCAGATACTGAGGAGATTATCACTGGTAGTTTGTTTGGCGAGTGCTATGTGTGCTATCTGAGGTATAAGAGTTTGTGATCCATAGACATTGACCGAATATGTTAGTGTTGCTGGTTGTCGGCAGGCGTCGGCGAGCAACAGAGGCAAGAAAAGGAGAACAAAACGCAAGACACGAACCGGCAGGAGGAAACAAGGAAGCTGAGTCAAAAAAACAGAGAAGCAGCCGCACACAGCAAGTGTCTGGCAGCATGCTATTGCGACACGGATGCATGGAGAAAGTACTTTGCACAATAACAAGATATCTGCTTAAATCTAGCCGTCAAAACAAGGATCAAACGGTGCGGAAAAGTTGAGGTAACGTGGCTAGCGTGCCTACTCAGGAACCTGTTCCCAATTGAAGAAGTGAACGAGTTCCACAGCCCAATCGTAAAATCCCAAAAGTTAATAGCAGGATCAAAGCAAAATCCAATAGCTAAAACATGTCAATTGTTTTTCCCAACAAATCCGTATATATAACATATACATAAACAACAAATCTCTTTTCCCTGTGTACCCAGTTTTTTTTACTTTTTACTACATTTTTCTAAATTCATCTCGAATTCACAAAATATCAAAATTAATGCATTGTCGCTTCCAACAAAACAACCGCTTTTGAAGATCGTTTCCCTAAATGATATTAGAAGAAGTTCAACCATGGGACGACTTTGACCAAAATTGTGAAGAAAAATAATCATATGATTTGCGTGTGACATGTGCCATTCTTTAGGTGAATGACATTAACCAATATCATTTTAGTTAAATGAAATTAGGTTTCTTATTCTAAAATAAGGAAAACTTATATGCACATTTAGTTGATATGAAACCAGGCTATAGCCCAATAGAAAATCAAATATTTTTCTATTATTATAGGTCATAAATACTATCAGCAGGAAGAGATGAGATATATAAGATTGAAAAGCATCATAACAATACATAGCAATGCAACAAATTAAATAAGTTTACAAATGAAGTATAACTTAGTTTTATCTATTTTCACTTCCTAATATGATATTCGTCGATCTATTTTCAAACACAAACATGCTTATAAGTTATGACCAACTGTGCTTATTCAACAACAAAAAAAGATGAACAAAATAGAAAAGATTGTTATGTGATGGTTGGGTTGACTCTGTTCTTTTTATCTATTGAGTTAATAGACTCCCATGCTATTAAACTATTTTAGACTTTGAGTCCGATATCTATGGTCCATTAGTCTTGACTTTTAGGGCGTCCGCAATGGTGTTCAAATCGCTAGCTATTTGATCTCTAAGAAGAATATTATTGGTTTTGAATGACAATTTGTAAATAGCTAGCTTAGAAAGTCGCTAGCTATTAGGAAGTCACTAGGTACTGTGGAGAGTATTGTGAGAGAGTTATTTATAAAAATTGTGTTAAATTAGTTATTTATGAGTCGCTATCTATTAGGAAGTCGCTAGCTATTTGATCTCTCTCCTCGATAGCCAATGAGAATGCTACTTTTTTATTATTTTTATACGTTATCTCGCTAGCTATTTGTAAAGTGCTATTGAAAATCAATAGAATTCCTTTGATAACTATTGCGGATGGCCTTATGGATCGGACCAACTTCCCAATAGATCGACCCGACGTATTCTCATTTTCTCATTTATAAGCAAGATAGTGGCAGCAATGGGAGAGAAATGCGAAGCAGTTAAATATGGAGAGTGATGTCACGTGGAGAGCAGAGATAGAAGGTAAAGATCATTGTTTTCGGCATGAATCTAAGCATACGCTTGACCAGATTCGTATCTAAAGCAACAGTCTTTTTAAGATAGAGAGAGTAGAATGTGCTAGCTGACTCAGCCATGTGATAGAGCTCCGACAAAGGTTCAGCTGGTCAATAAGGTCGCATCTCGTTAGGCTTCGGATAAAAAGTGTTTCGACATGCACCTTAGGACGCTCACACTTTAGACTCTATGATAGAGTCTACATTGTGAGTGCCCTAAATAAGACTTGGAGTCTTATTTTTTCTACCTCTTTCTTCAATAAATATGCTGCCACATCAGTAAAATACCATAAATAATATGTAATTAATTGTCTTAGACTCTGTAATAGAGTCTTACATTGTGAGTGCCCTTATTATGCATCAGCGCTGGAGCTCGGGTGAACGTCAATGTCACCAGGCCTAGATCCCCCAATGGTTGTACTACCACATGTCATTGACTTTAATCAAACCTATATTGAAAAACGTACAAGTGGCTGAGGATGGGTTTGGTAGGGATCTAGATTCTTGTAAAAATGTTTCAGATTTAGATTTTCTTAATAAATATTTCGAAAGATAAATTAGAATCACTATATGAAACCGTTTGGCTATTAGACTAGATTCGGATTCATAAGGAAAAAATATCTTCTTCTTAAAAATATAAAACAAAATATGTTTCCAAAAAATCTATATTTTATATGTGAAAAACAACTTGAATACAACTCATTCTAATATATTGCACTAAAAAGGGTTATGATAAAAAGAAGTAAAATTGATAGCATGTAGACGAGAGAAAAAAGAAACGGACTGAAACATTTCAGGCTTATCCCATTTGGTGGCGTTTCTTGTGATTCTAGGAAGGATCGGAATTGATCCAAGCAGCCAAACGGCCCCTGAATTTGAACAGCTTTGACATATTAGAGATTTTGGGTTTTAGAGTTTCACGTTGGAAATCGTCAATCGAACTCACCTTATGGGCAAAAACATATTTGGAAAAAAAAAACCAAAAAAAAAAAGCTAACGCCGTCAACTCCAGTTGGCGATCAGCGGCGGAACTCCCTGAGCCAACCTCCGCCGCCCTGCCCGGCTGCCCCTCTCGGTAACCCTTGGATTCTGAATTTCTGACTCTGATCTCTGATGGGAGGTTACAAAACCAAAGTCGGACTCGTGCTCTGCATCCCTATCACTCCCCCGTCTCCTTACCTCCGCGGCCGACAGGATGCAAGGTTCGCATCTGCGGAGAATGGCTTTCTCAAGAGAATTGGTTGCTGAATTAGCCGCTTGGTGTTTTTCTTGGTTTCAGGGGAGGATCGCGTGGTACCGGTGTACGCATCGGGAACCCAGGTCAGTATGATCGCCTCATCGTCCCGTTTTGGTGTATTTGCCTCTGCACTGTTCTAGATTAGAAATTAGTATATGGATTCTCGGGAGGTGGCTGTACTGTAATCCATAAACAGGAAATATATGAAGCGAAACATCATGTTGCATCCTCGATTTGTCACTCTGAATATGTATGTATATACAGGTTCTCCAAAAGCTACAGGAGAAATGGGAATCCACCAAACAAGGTTACCCAGCAATGTACTCCAGTGTCGTTGGCGGCATCATACTTGATCCATCGATGATGGTGATCCCGATTGACGATCACATGGTTCACAGAGGACATGGCGTTTTCGACACTGCTACCATTTCTGATGGGTTGACTGTCCTCTCTGCTCTGCTCATCCATTTTATCTCATTTCTGAATCTTCTGATGATATACAGTGGTACGATATCCTGTCTGAATTCTGAAAAATGACATTTGGTTTCTGTGACTGTGAGCAGCTACTTGTACGAACTGGATTCTCACCTGGACCGGCTCCTCGTTTCTGCATCCAAAGCAAAGATCGATCCGCCATTCCCGCGCGAGACGCTGCGCAACATACTTCTCCAGATGACTGCAGCCTCCGGATGCAAGAACGGCTCAATCAAGTACTGGCTGAGTGCCGGCCCCGGCGACTTCCTGGTGTCGCCAAAGGGCTGCACGGGGTCCGCGTTCTACGCCGTCGTCGCCGCCGCCGCTGGCGGCTATCGGCACAAGGATGGTGGCGTCAAGGCGATCACAGCCACCGTGCCCATGAAGCACCCATTTTTCGCGGGCATAAAGAGCGTCAACTACCTCCCGAACGCACTGGCCATGGCCGAAGCCGAAGAGCGAGGCGCGTTCGCGTCGGTCTGGGTCGACGAGGACGGGTACGTCGCTGAGGGCCCGACCATGAACGTCGCGTTCGTCACCACGGGCGGCGACCTGGTGCTGCCGGCGTTCGACAGGGTCCTCAGCGGGTGCACGGCGAAGCGGGTCCTCGCGCTGGCGCCCGAGCTGGTTGGAGCCGGCCTGCTGAGGAGTGTCCGGGACGCAAGGATTTCTGCCGATGAGGCAAGGCAGTGCGCCGAGATGATGTTTCTTGGGAGCGGGCTGCCGTTGCTGCCGGTCGTCGAATGGGACGGCAAACCAGTTGGGGATGGTAATGTTGCATGCAGTTCAGGATTATCTGCTAGATAGAATGCACTTACAGTATTGACATTGGTGGATACAGTTGTTTCATGATGCAGCAGAGATCCATCTATATCGATTAATTTCTTGTTTCTTGATGATGCAGGAAGAGTTGGGAGAATTAGTCTTGCCCTGTCTGATATGCTCTGGGACGACATCAAGTCTGGTCCAGATAGGATTCCCGTTCCATACAGTTGACGAGAGACGATGATCATACTCTTCTGGTAGATGAAACAAGTATGAATGTCAGGGGTTTCTATATACACTTCATCATTAATCAATAATAAGTATACAAACGGAGCTGTATTATATTTTTGCCTTTTTCAAGTGCCTGATTTCTTCGAGGACAAAAGTACACTTTTTTGTTGTTTTTGTTTCGTTTTCTTTTAGATACCGAATAAGGTCGATGCTTCTGGAGCAGAAGAGATTAGTCGGAACAGAATTGATATCCATGTATTTTCATCCATGACAAGAAATATCTCTCTTAAAGAAGACCCAGACGACATGCATGACTGCTAATAAGGCACTGCTTTGAAGTGATTGCTTGTCTAATGTCCTTATATATGAAGTAAATCAGGAGCTGCAGATACAGCTTACTGTGGAAGAAGTGCAGCCCAACATGCTGACACGATCAAATTCGTATGCTCAATATTTTGGTCCGGTTTGGTTCTCCTTGCTAAATTTTACCTAGCTAAAAATATTTTAGCTACTCTTGGGTGACTAATAGAACTAAACTATTTTAGCTCTTTTTAGTTAATGTGTATGGAACTTTAGCTACTAAAGTGACTAAAGTTTAGCTAGCTAAAATTTAGCAAGGGGAACCAAAGAGGGCCTTTCTCATCCTCTCTCTCTCTTAATGGTTTGTTTGAAACGAAATTTTGCAGAAATCGCACAAGAATTTCACAGGAAAACGACAGGAACAGAAATTTTTTCCCTCATTTTCTCATGGTACCTGGGCTTTCCTTTGTATTCTAGTTTGGGCTTGGTTTACGCGTGGCCCAAACACATGAGCTTTGTCAAGCCCAACGGGCTGAATAAATTGAATAGCTGTCGTCTCTGCGGTGCTTAAGGACATGGACAAGGATTAATGTCAATTCTAGTCCAAATTTTGTGTCTTCTGTATAATCTTGCTTGTCCCTAAAAACAATTCTAAGAGTCTTTATAAAATCTTTATTTAAGGAGACATTTAATGAATGGGTTCTCTAATCTCTAGTTTTTATTCTATACTTCCTCCGTTTCATTAAAAAAAGCCATTCTAGGAATGGACACGAAAGCCAATAAAAATGGTAAAAGACTAAGATACCCCCTACATTCTGTCATCTTCCCTTCTCCATTCACATCCAGATGTGAGTAGTCTCCATTACAACCGTCGTGCCAAGCCTGTGCTCGCCTTGCCGCTGCCCCAGGCAACACTAGAGAGGACGTGGCCATCGATTCGCTCGACATTGGGCATCGTCACGGAGACCGTGATCCACCCGCTTGCTAGCGGCCACCCCGTCCCACCAAACCCTAGGACTCCGGCTCCTTCCCATCCGCGGAGGTCGAATTCGAGCTATTTGAATTCTAAAGTTGTTTTAAGTTAAACTTTTAAAAATTTAATTAAATTTCTAAAAAAACTCTAAGATTTATAATACCAATACCATAAGATTTATCATAGAATATATTTTCATAATACTTATTTTATGTCACAGATATTAATACTCTTTTCTATAAAGTTGGTCGAACTTAAAAAAATTTGACTGACACGAATTCTAAGAGTTGAAGCTTTCGGGGACAGAGAAAGTGTTAAATAAAAATATGGTAAATAGTTAGTATATTAGTATTTGATTCTATACGTGTCCGATCCATCTCTTTTCCGCCTTTACATCTGTAGACTGCTCATTGACTCCTATCACTAGTTCACATCCAAAGCCATTTTTCTCGCCTTTTGGTTTTGGATGACAAGAATTAATCTGATGTTCGAGACAGAGAACTACTAGCAAGTAGTAGTGTGTTGTATTGTGTTATATTTTAGTACCCCCTCTATCTCTGAAAGCTGCAACTTCTAGAATTGTTATAAGTCAAATTTCTAAAATTTTGACTAAATTTATAGAAAAAAACGTTAAGATTTAGTACCAAATTTTATCATAGAATATATTTTTATAGGATACTCATTTTATGTCATAGATATTGATGTTTTTTTATAAAGTTGATCAAAGTTAAAAAAAAAATGACTGGCATGAATTCTAAGAGTTGAAGCTTTAAGAGATAATACAAAATAGAGCCATAGAGACGACGATTGATCTACACAAGTAGACTAAATAATAAGTGGAAAACGGAATGGAATACCCCATGGTAATTAAAATAAAATAGAAGCCGGTTTGTTGCTCATGTGACGAGTTCACTCTGGACAAACAAAACAAAACCTTGAGACCCTGGCGCGTGCACTGTGGCCAGCACAGCAGCCATCATGCTCCGTGACGGCGAGAAGATGATTATTGATTGCCGCACACCCGCACGGGCGCCGCACTCGTTGGCAGGCGGCAGAGACAGACACGGGCGGACGCGCGGGTGGACCACGACCACCCGATGCATGCATTTCCGGGGGTCGTGGGGCTACCAGTGCCCGCCCCAGCACGCGAGCCCGATCGACTTTAGTTAGTGTCACGGGCGCCGCGGTAAAGCTGGAAGCATCCAAGCGCATGGCCATTGCCGGACGCTACGGCCAAGCGCTCGTCGCCAATCGCCATGCCCGACACCAGCAGCCACCAATCTCGGGTCGTCCTCCCACCTGCCTCCGTTCCGCGGTGAGCACGCCGGTCGGCCGATGCACGCGCATGCATGCCGTCCTCCGGTGTCCTGACTCCTGACTCTAGACTCGTCGTCCCATGTACCTTGAAGTAACACGCGGATCGTATAGTGTATATATATCATGCATGCTAGCCTGTAAAAGTTAGGCCCGATTGTCGTCGTTTGCTGCAGGAACATTCAGGGCTACTTTAGTTTCCAAAAAGATTTCCCGTCACATCGAATCTTGCGGTACATACATAAAACATTAAATATAGATAAAAATAAAAACTAATTATACAGTTTGCCTATAAATCGCGAGACGAATTTTTTAACTCTAGTTAGTCTATAATATTGGACAATATTTGACACAAATAAATGAAAATGCTACAGTAACCAAATCTAAAAACTTTCGCCAACTAAACCAGGCCTCAGAAAACAGAAGAATTTGTGCTTTGCGCTCTTGGGCCTTGGCAGGCTCAGAACCGCATCGCAAAGGGGAAAGGCTGGTTTTTTATATTCAAACAAAAGAAACAAGAATCGAGACCGACTCGACTCTGTTGGGTTGATCTCTATCTCTGACCCAGCCCAACGGCTGGAGCCAGATCCCCTTTGACCAAGCCCTGATCGGGGGCACTCAACCACCCATTGGAGTGGTGGGGCCCCTGGCGCGCTGCACTATAAGTATAGAAGGTGGGGGCCGCAAGCAAGACAGAGGAGTTCGCGACTGAACGACTGACCCCACTCGACTCAAACCCTAGAGCCATCCGATCCGGCCTGTGCAGCAGCGTCGGGAAGTGCCACCACGCCGCCGTCCTCCTACGAAGTGCGGACCCGATGGCCGACGTGATCTACACCGCCATGGACGCAGCGATGGTCTAATCCTATCCCCTAAACCTCTCTGTTTTCTCTCTGTGTAGTAGATCTAGTGCATACAAGTGCAGTTGCACTACCTATGTTCATTTGCTATATTTATTGTACTCGAATCACGATCTATTCTACTGCTAGATGATACTAAACCTCTATCAATGGTACCAGAGCCAATCTAGCATGTAGATTGAATTTGGGATTCACCCGCGAGACAAGCACGAGAAAAGCAAAAGAAAAGGGGAATTATTACCAAATCCCTAACCCTAGCACAGAACCAGTGGCCCAAACCCTAAAGATCCAGATCGGGGAGGGGAATAGAAAACCCTAACCCTAAAGCAAAGGGAAAGGGCGACCCTACCTGGGGCCCGTCCATCCCGGCCTCGCCACAGGCCGTCACCATGGCCGGCGGGGCGGACAGCCGAGCCAAATCGCGAAGAGCACATAGCCAGTGCGGGGGGCGCGCGTAGTACAAGGCACCGTCGTCAAGCGACTCGACGGCGGCGCGCTCAGCCATGGGCGAGCGCGCGCGCCGGCGAGGAGCTTCACGGCGGCACCGTCTCCTTTTCTTCATCCGACGAGCCATTTTGGTCGGTCATGTTGACCAACCAGAAAAGCAAAGAGGGAGGAGAGGGAGATAGAGCAGAACGCCGCGAGGAACGGTGGAGACGTCCGCCGCAGCCTCAACGGCGAGCCGCCGACCGGCAGCTCGGCGAGTTTCGCCACCGCCGCCGCCGTCACAGAGAAGAGAGAGAGCGTAGAGAGAGAAGCAAAGAAATGAGAGCTAGGGTTTCAGGGGCTGGCCGGCTTGGGGGCTGTTTTGTTCACACGAGATTGAAGGACGGCCGTCGGATGCAATCCAACGGCCGAGATCGGCCAGGATCGCACTGGGCCACTTTTGGCCCAGGCGGGATGGGGGTTTCCCGGCCCAGGCCCAAGTTGCGGCCTGGGCGCGGGGGGCGCCTGCGCGCGGCTCGGCCATGGGCCGTTTTGGTTTCATGGGCCGAAAATCACAGAGCCAAGCAAGAAGAAAAAAAAAAGCCCTGCGCTGCTGGGCCAGCGCCCGAGCTGGACCGCAAGAGGTCTGGGCCAAATGTTTGGCCACGGCCCGTTTAAGCACAGTAACTCCTTTTTTATATATATATTCTATTTAATTTTCAGAAGCATTTAAATATTTGTTTTGCTCAGTTTTGAATTCTATTTAATTTGCACCAACGTGTATATTAATTAGAAAGCACAGTCAGCAAGTTATGCTTCTGAAAATAGCAAGTAAATTAATGTTTTTCCGCTGCGCAAGTTATAGTTTTAATTCTCATATTAAATTGAACCAACGGGATATTTAATTTGAGAAGCCGAGTTTTCAAGCGCAGAATTCTTTGTAATATTGTTAATTTTTGACCAACGTCAATAATAACAATATTGCAAATTCCAAGTTACAGCAAGTTACGATTCTAGCAAGTTAATTTACGTTTTCCGCTGCGCAAGACATTTTAGTTCTCTTATTAAATTGAACCAACGGGATATTTAATTCCAGAAGCAAGGTTTGAAGCCCAGAAATCTTTTTTGTAATATTGTTATTTTTTGACCAACGTTAAAAATAGCAATATTGCAAATGCCAAGTTCCAATTTTAAGCATTTATTCTATTTTGCCCAACGGTGATTAGATTTCATGCAGCGAGTTAATTTTTGTATATCTTAATTTTGACCAACGTTAAATTAAGATATTCAATTATTCTACCAAGTTTTAAATGTTGGTGTTCTCACCATCTTCTCATTATTATTTCAGAGGAAGTGATGCACTTCATTAGTGCAATCCCCAAGCAAGAGAATACCTCGAGAAAGTGCAGAATCAGTTCAATGCCTAGACAAAGGAATTTACATGATGTATTTTATGTTCCCTCTCAGCAAAGATGATTGTAAGCTACAGTTAAATAATAAATGTGTGGGTCTTGCCTTCCGACAAGACAAACTTTATTTATTATCTATGCCTGAGAATGTGAATGCTGAATGTAATAACGCTAAGAATGCAATACCCGCAGATGCTAGCAAGAAAAGAAAGAGAATTGATTCCTCATCGAAATTATGGCACTGTCGCTTAGGCCACATTTCGAGGGGGAGAATAGAACGCTTAGTCAAAGAATCAATCCTCCCACCACTAGAACTCTCAGAGTTAGAGTAATGCGTCGATTGCATTAAAGGCAAGTTAGTAAAGAACATAAAGAAAGGCGCTAAGCGAAGCACGGGAGTACTAGAATTGATCCACACAGACATCTGTGGACCTTTTCCAGTGACATCTGTGGATGGTTTTGATTCCTTCATCACATTCACAGATGACTACTCTCGTTTTGGATATATCTATCCAATCAAAGAACGCTCAGAAGCTTTAGACAAATTTAAGATATTCAAGGCTGAGGTTGAAAACCAACTAGACAGAAAAATCAAAGTAGTAAGATCTGACCGTGGGGGGAGTACTACGGTCGACATACCCCTTATGGACAAGTTCCTGGACCTTTTGCAAGGTTCTTACAGGAAAATGGCATAGTAGCCCAGTATTCAATGCCAGGGGACCCTCAGCAGAATGGAGTAGCAGAAAGGCGTAACCGTACTCTAATGGATATGGTGCGCAGCATGATGAGCTACTCCACTCTGCCATTGAGTCTATGGATGGAGGCCTTAAAAACCGCCATTCATATTCTCAACAGAGTTCCAAGCAAGTCAGTACTTAAAACCCCGTATGAGTTGTGGACCGGCAGGAAACCCTCAGTTAACCATCTGCGTATCTGGGGGAGCCCCGCTGAAGCAAAAGTGTTTAACCCAAACATAGGAAAGCTAGACCCCAAAACAGTAAGTTGTCATTTTATTGGCTATCCAGAAAAGTCGAAAGGTTATCGTTTCTACTGCCCTGGTAGACATACCAAGTTTGTGGAAACGAGACACGCTAGTTTTCTAGAAGATCAGATGATCAGGGGGAGCAAGGCAGCGCGAGAAATTAACCTTGAAGAGAAGCGGGTGTTCGTGCCCATTCCCATGGTGCAAGAACCCTACTTTACGCTGCCCGTTGTTGTTGGATCTACACCAGTAGTGACAACACCTGCTGCTTTTTCGCCTATGGCCAATTTGGAACCTGTCCCTCAGGAGCCGAATGAACCCATAGTTGAAGAACAGCAGCCCCAACAAGAGCAACCTCAAGAAGAAATGCCAGTAGCAGAAACCTCTGGTAGACCTCAAAGAGCGAGAAAGTCTCCATGAGGAGCACCGAAGCATCTAAGTAGCAAGAAGCCATGGAAGATGAATTAAAGTCTATGAGTACCAATAAAGTTTGGGACCTAGAGGAAATTTCTGAAGGAGCCAAAACAGTAGGCTGCAAATGGGTCTACAAGGTGAAACGTGACTCCAAAGGGAACATAGAAAGGTACAAAAGCAAGACTGGTAGCCAAGGGTTTTACTCAGCGAGAAGGGATAGATTATAATGAAACATTCTCTCCCGTCTCAAGCAAGGACTCTTTTAGAATCATAATGGCCCTAGTGGCACATTTTGATCTAGAATTGCATCAAATGGATGTGAAGACAGCTTTCCTCAATGGGGATCTAGAAGAAAGAGTATACATGGCACAACCGAAAGGTTTTGTTGTGACAGGCAAATAAAGAATGGGCTGTCGCCTGAAGAAATCCATTTATGGATTAAAGCAAGCATCCAGACAGTGGTATTTGAAGTTTGATAAGACAATCAGAAAGTTTGGGTTTAAAGAGAACGTTGAGGACAATTGCGTATATGCAAAGTTTAAGAATGGGAAATACATTTTCCTAGTACTGTATGTAGATGACATTCTACTAGCCAGTAGTGATGTCACTCTACTACAGGAAACCAAGAGATTTTTGTCCTCAAATTTCGATATGAAAGATTTAGGTGAAGCTTATTTTGTCTTGGGCATAAAGATTCACCGAGATTGAAGTCGAGGGGTATTGGGATTGTCCCAAGAGGCATATGTAGAGGAAGTATTGAAGAAATTCAATATGCACAAGTGTAGACCTTCACCTGCTCCTATTGTAAAAGGTGACAAGTATGGGGAACATCAATGTCCCAAGAGCAAGTTCGAGCGCGATCGCATGCAAGTCGTTCCATACGCTTCAGCTGTCGGAAGCTTACAGTATGCTCAAGTGTGCACACGCCCAGACCTGGCTTTTATGACCGGGCTAGTTGGTAGATATCAAAGTAATCCAAGTATGGAACACTGGAATCTGTAAAGAAAGTCTTAAGATACTTACAAGGCACGAAAGGGCTCATGTTAACCTATAGAAGATCTGATGACCTACAAATAGTAGGGTATTCAGATTCTGATTACGCGGGAGATGATAGAAAGTCTACGTCAGGGTACATATTCACTCTCGCGCAAGGAGCCATATCATGGAAGAGCTCAAAACAAACAATAGTCACTGCATCGTCCACAATGTATGGTGAGTTTATTGCTTGTTATGAGGCATCAGGACAGGTGAATTGGCTTAAGAAATTTATACTCAGTTTAGAGGTGGTCGACAGCATCGATAAACCACTAAAGTTGTATTGTGACAACGAGCCAGTAGTGTTGTATGCTCACAACAATAAGTCAAGCAATGCCACCAGGCACATTGACATAAAATATTATGTTGTGAAGGATAAAATCTGGGATCACGTCATAAGTCTTGAACATATAAGCACAGAAAAGATGCTAGCGGATCCGCTTACAAAAGGCTTACCGCCCAATATGTTCAGAGAACATATAGCCGGCATGGGTTTAAGGGAAAGCCTGTGATTCCCGAATAGCAAGGGGCCCAAGGCAAGAATTTATCTCTAAACAGAAAAGTGTTTGTGGCTGTCTAATCTAACAGTAATAACTGTTAAGATGAAACATGCTCAATACACTAATTTGTGATGAGGTGAGTTAACCAAGCGAAAGAGCATAGATGAGATCAAGGAGGAGAATGTTGGGTTGATCTCTATCTCTGACCCAGCCCAACGGCTGGAGCCAGATCCCCTTTGACCAAGCCCTGATCGGGGGCACTCAACCACCCATTGGAGTGGTGGGGCCCCTGGCGCGCTGCACTATAAGTATAGAAGGTGGGGGCCGCAAGCAAGACAGAGGAGTTCGCGACTGAACGACTGACCCCACTCGACTCAAACCCTAGAGCCATCCGATCCGGCCTGTGCAGCAGCGTCGGGAAGTGCCACCACGCCGCCGTCCTCCTACGAAGTGCGGACCCGATGGCCGACGTGATCTACACCGCCATGGACGCAGCGATGGTCTAATCCTATCCCCTAAACCTCTCTGTTTTCTCTCTGTGTAGTAGATCTAGTGCATACAAGTACAGTTGCACTACCTATGTTCATTTGCTATATTTATTGTACTCGAATCCCGATCTATTCTACTGCTAGATGATACTAAACCTCTATCAGACTCGAATGGATCGGATCATTCACTGGACTGTGCATGCATGAGTCCACCGGCACGGCAAGCATGGTAGCGTGTCCATGGAGTGGAGTCCAGGACCGGAAGGAAGCGCCCGTCGCCATCCACAAACAAGGACGTTTACCCTCTCGCTCTCACCGACGCACTAGTCCTCACTCCTCACTCGAGGCTGCTGGGCGGCTGGCATCATCACTGCTACTAGTGGTACGTGAATTAGCTGCAGCTCTACAACTATAAGGCCAGCTGCGTTTGTGCCTTGCCGGCTGGGACGACAAAAGTAAGGCCTGCCAGAGACCAATGGGTTTCCGCGGTGGTTTCAGGCCGCTCGTGACGTTGGTCCTCCTGTGCCTGTGCGCCTCGCGCCTCTGCTCCTTGTCCCATGCCAAGAGGACGCCGCGGCCTACGCCTACTCCAGCGAAGAAGCCACCGCCATCGTCGCCGTCCCAGCAGAGCCCGCCGCCGCCGGCCTCGTATCCGCCTCTCCCCGTCCGGGCGGTGTGCCTCGGCGGTTGGCTCGTCACCGAAGGCTGGATACTGCCATCCCTCTTCGACGGCATCCCCAACAAAGATCTCCTGGTACGTTACTCCTACGTGCCTGCTAGTGGCCGGCTTCGTTCCTTCCTCGTACGTCTTGGTCACCGTATCCAACAATATGCGTGCAGGATGGCACGCAGGTGCAGTTCAAGTCGGCGCTGAGGAAGACGTACCTGACGGCGGACCAGGGCGGCGGCGGCGCCGTGGTGGCCAACCGGACGCAGGCCTCCGACTGGGAGACCTTCAAGGTCCGACGACGCTAGCTGCGGCCACTTGAAATTCCAACTACGTACGCCGCGTCGTCGTCGGCCCCAGCCGTACGTCACTTTTATTTAATTAATAATACATGAAAAGATGAATATAATGCAGCTGTGGAGGATGAACGAGACGACGTTCAACTTCCGGACTTCTGGCAACCAGTTCGTGGGCATCGGCGCCAGCGACGGCCTCATCGTCGCGACGGCCACCACGCCGACCCTGCCGGAGACGTTCCAGATAGTGCGCTGCCCCTTCGACAAGAACAGGGTCCGGATCAAGGCAGCCAACGGCTACTTCGTCCAGGTAATAAATCAGTGAATAGTAATTTTAACTATAATTTTTTAATAAGTAAATAGACTGTCGTGTGTCCGGTGTCATGCTCACATATAAGGCCTTGTTTAGTTCTGAAACTTTTTTGGTTTTCGGTATTATAACAATTTCATTTTTATTTAACAAATATTGTTCAATCATAGAGTAATTAGGCTTAAAAAATCCGTCCTGTAATGTACCATTTGTTTTTGTTTTTGTCTATATTTAATACTCTATGTATGTTTCGTAAGATTTGATACGACAGAAGCCTAAAGTAGCATGTGCCACGAAAAAAGAAAAAATCCCAGCAGAAACCAGTTTCTCTCTAGTGTCTAGTGTAGTGTAGTCGAGTTGTCACTGCATGCAGGGCCCAGCTGCAGAAAAGTCTCATCCGTACAGTGGCTAGATTGTAGTAATTGGTTATTGGCCGCCACGACCACGAGAGGCGATGTGGCGTGACCATTGGGGCTCTAGTACACTTTAGTGGCTGCACGCCAACTATCCAACATCACAAGATATATAAACACGTTGATGGACTCTCCGTTTCAATTTACTGTACGCAGGCAATAGCAACCGGCGAAGTGATAGCGGACTACGGTGAACCCACACGGTGGTCCGACTTCGACGCGTCGGTCTTCCTGATGACCAAGGTTGGGGAGCAGCTGCAAGGGGAGTACCAGCTCTGCAACGGATACGGCACCGACAAGGCCACGCCACTGCTCAGGGTACTGTTTGGTATAGCTGAGCTGTTTTTTTTCAAACACTTATTTACAAAACAGTTTTATAAATAAAGTTACTTTTTTCTCTTTTCACAAAAACATAAATGGGATGAAGTTAAAAAAAATAGCTTATTGAAGCTCTCTCTCCCTCATTTCTTTCTTCCATTTATGTAAGAAGTAGTTGGTGAAACTATTTTATTAAATACTTTTTTTAAAATAGTTTAACTTTATTTAGAAAATTGCTCATGCTTCACTAGTGAAGTTGAGCTGTGCCAAACAAGACCTAAAACTGAATCTTAGGGCCCACCTGGACTCTTCTGTTGACAGGTGGGACCCACTCGCGTCGACTGCGACTCGTCGTGTCTTGATCGACGCACTGGTCAGTGCAGAATGATGCACAGACTACGATCCTACCGGCTTTAGTTTCGTTTGTATTAGAAAAGGTCCTTGTCGTCGCCTGTTTTGTTGCGGTGTACCGTGACCTCTCATGTCTGCATCCATGTGTGTCGATCGGGAGATGGGAACAAAGAATTTCGGCGACTATATTTTGGACTGCCTGGTCAGTTTGCATTCTGGGTTTGGATGCAACCCAAGTAACACCAAACATGTGACCGTTGGCCGCGCTTGTGAGGCTGAGGCATGCTATCACATGCCTCCACCATGTAGCTCTGCCGTCTGTAGTACATGTGAGTTTGTGACTGACGTCACGGGCCTGTTTAGATTTGAGATGAAAAATTTTTGAATGTCGCATCGGATATGTCGAAAGAATGTCGGGAGGGATTTTTTGAAACTAATAAAAAAACAAATTACATAGCTCGTTAGGAAACTGTAAGACAAATCTATTAAGCATAATTAATCTGTCATTAGCACATGTGGGTTACTGTAGCACTTAAGGCTAATCATGGATTAATTAGGCTTAAAAGATTCGTCTCGCGATTTTTAACCAAACTATGTAATTAGTTTATTTTTTTATCTACATTTAATGTTCCATGCATGTGTCCAAAGATTCGATGGGATGGATGAAAATTTTTTAGTATATAACGCAGTGGACTAAAACATGACAGCCTAGCAATTTTAGTATTGCACATAAAAAAATCCATCTGACATGTTTACAGCTTCTCTTCTGTTCCCACACATACACGTTCTAGAGTCACGCCCTGTTTAGTTTCCATAAAAAAAAATTCATTCAATCACATCAAATATTTAGACACATACATAAAATATTAAATATAAATTAAAAAAAATAAATAATTACATAATTTGTAGGTATTTTATGAGACAAATCTTTTAAGTCTAATTAGTCTATAGTTAAACATTAATTAATATAGTTACAAATGTACTATAAATACTTAAAAACTTTTCTTTTCGCGAACTAAACAAGGCACTCCTCACTAAACAAAGGCACTCCTCTTCTATCCGTAATAAATTAAACATGCGCATGCAAACTTTGTTATTAGAAATCTGCAACCGTAGAGTATTATCAAATAAGCGGGTGTTTGGGACTACTCCGCTCCATGTTTTTCAGCTCCGCTCCACATTTTTTGGCCAAACGGTTTCAGCTCCACACACTTAGTTCGAGGAAAAAAGGTGGAGTTGTGAGAGCACCTAAAAAAGTACTCCACAAACTCTAGTTTTTTGTGGAGCTGCTCCATGGTGGAGTTTATAGAGCAGTTCCAAACACCCCCTAAAAATGACGACAAAAACATCATAATGTATCTTTTTGTCCTTGGCCATTAAGAGTGTGTTTGGTTCTCGTATTAGATCTGGCTTGGCTAGCTAGCTAAGCCAAGACAAGTCAATTCATACCTGGCTTTAACAGTGCAAGCGACAGTTGTTTGGTTTGGTTTGTCTGCCTTAACTATGTATGGTTTCTCTAGATTATGTTTGGTTGTTTGGTTTGTTTCACATAGAATTACCTCGTTTTTTAGCTAGTAAGGTTACCACTTGAAACATTTTAGCAAATAGGTAGACTAAATATGGTAAGTTTTAGGCTCCTCTAGCCTTACTTATTAACTTCTTTAATTCTATGTTCAACCCTGACCTCTCGGAATGGTCACCTCACCCCGAAATCTCACATTGAGCCACGTCGCCTGTAGTAGACTAAATATTGGAAGGAAAAGCAGCCTTGTGAGTTGTGACCTTGCAATTCTCCCAAAGAAACAAAGTACTATAGAAATTCATAATAGAGATAGCTGGAAAGTGTCTATAGAGGCGGTTTTGTCAGCCGCCTTTACTTTTCCGCCTCTATAAATCAGTGATGTGTCCAGACGACTCTAGTAAGGCCAGTCTCAATGCATAGTTTCATGACACAGTTACCAAGACTATAAACTAGGTAACCGAGCCACATGAGTTTCATGGGGATGAAACTCATCTCTCATCTGGTGAAACTCCTTCATTTAATGACCCTGCCAAGTCAGTAATTTTGCTTATGTGGCACCCTATTTAATGTGCATGACACTCCCATAAAACATGCATTGAGACTGGCCTAATAGTATTTTGAGGCGGCTACTTTTTATGTGCATGGGTAGTTATTTCAAGTCCACTAACAACAGTAACATAGGCCTGGTAAGGTGATGTTTTAATAATAATGTAGTATATGTTTGGCTTGGCATGCAGGACCATTGGAGCACCTACATAGTTGAGGACGATTTCAAGTTCTTTGCATCAAGTGGGCTGACTGCAGTGAGGATCCCAGTAGGATGGTGGATCGCTAGTGACCCCAACCCTCCTGCTCCATACGTCGGAGGTTCCCTCCAAGCCCTGGACAACGCCTTCAAATGGGCAGAGTACGTAATAAGCCTTCAGAGTTAGCCCTCTCTCCCTATAGATTAATTAGATTCCCTACATAGTTGCCTTCAAATGTTCAGTTTATATACACTCCTACATATATTATGAGTTGTTGGTTACTGATTCTGCTAATCTACTTGGACAGGAAGTACAAGCTGGGTGTCATCATTGACTTGCACGCTGCTCCCGGATCACAGAACCCCTGGGAGCACAGCTCCTCCAGAGACGGCACGCAGGAATGGGGAACAACAGATGCCAACATTGCGCAGACGGTGCAAGTCATCGATTTCCTCGCATCCAGGTCACACAAAGACGTCCACATTCATCACTTCATTCAGCACCATATTCATATCGGCAACAAGATTCTGATCCGTTTGCTGCTGAAATTTTTACAGGTACGCGACGAGCTCGAGCCTGTTTGCCGTGGAGCTGATGAACGAGCCGCTGGCGCCTGGAGCGACACTGGACAGCCTCACCAAGTACTACCGCGACGGCTACGACGCCGTCCGGAAGCACTCGCCGACGGCCTACGTGGTCATGTCCAACCGCCTGTCGTCGGGGAACTCCACGGAGCTTCTCCAGTTCGCCAGCGGGCTCCAGGGCGCGGTCATCGACGTGCATTACTACACCGTGTTCAACAGGATGTTCAACAACTTCACCGTGCAGCAGAACATCGACTTCATCAGGACCAACTTCTCCGGCGAGCTCACCACCGTCACCACCCACAATGGCCCGCTCACCTTCGTTGGTAAGTCAAATTAAACACCCAAAATGGGCTCCGGTTTTCCTACTACAGTGTTACTTTTTTTTTGCAGCATCATTATGAGAAGCACACTGTATTCTAGTGCGTTGCTTTTTTTTTAAAAAAAAAAGAAGAAACAGAGGGAAAATCTCGTGCCTTGCTTTGTGCAGGAGAGTGGGTTGCGGAGTGGAAGGTGCCAAACGCAACTAAGGAAGAGTACCAGAAGTACGCAACGGCGCAGATGAATGTGTATGGACAGGCCACGTTTGGATGGTCCTATTGGACTGCCAAGAATGCCAACAACCATTGGGATCTCGAGTGGATGATTAAAAATGGATACATCTCATTGAAAGGCTAGGACAAAAAACCAACATGTTTCTAGTCTTTGGGATTTATTTATAAGTAAGTTTGGAGGCAAATACGTTCTCTTAAATTGTAGTCTATTGACGTCAAATTAGGAAACAGGGGAGCCGGAGATATATTGTAATTAATTAAGGCGAAGTTCGTGCTATGAACAATGTTGATTCTTATGTACTTGAGCAAACCGCTGTGCCTATCGCGTTGGGGATATTTAACTTGTTGCTGTCTTTATGCATGTCGCCTCTTCATTTGCTAGTTTTACATGATAACCTATATATCTGCTTCCAGAGATAGTACAACTATAGTTGGCCATACAGCCCGTGGCCTGTTGGCCCGGCCCGAGGCACCAGGCTGTGCCTGGGCCGCCACCGTGGCCCGTGGCACGGCTCAGACACGGCCCGATGGCCCAGTGCTTAATTAATGGCTTAGTAAAAAATATATCTTTTTAATTAAAAAAAGAAAATGTAGGTCTGTTGGTCCATTTCTCCATCCTGAGTGCCCTGTTAAGAAATGTAGTCTGCTAAGTCTAAAAAAAGAAAATATAGGTCTGCTACTAGCCTAGACGACCTTGGCTTGGTGGCCCGCCGTGCCTTCGGGCCGGCCCGACGGCTCACGGTCCGTGCCTTGGGCCATACCCCCGGCACGAGGCACGGTGATGGCATGGCTCGACGGCACAGCGCGGCCCGAGGCAGGCACGGTATGGCATGGCACGTCGGACCACCACGGCCCGATGGCCATCTATAAGTACAACATGTTAGCTATTTTTCTGAGGTGGACGCCACATGCGACAGCCAGCATCACGCTCCTGGAAACCACCCATACCCATGCAAAAGTTCCTATTTACTCTCTCTATTCTAAATTATAAGTCATTCAAAAATCTTGAAGAGTCAAAATCTTAAGTTTAACTTAAAGTATAGAGAAAAATACTAAAATTTGTAACATCAAGTGAGTATACTATGCAAATATAATTAAGAAAGAATCTAATGATACTTAGTTGACATCATAATAATAATTATTTTATTATATAAATTTAGTCAAATTTATAATAGTTTGACTCTTAAAGATTCTGGAATGACTTATAATTTGGGATGGAAAAAGTATTTCTTTGTCCCACCTGTACAGACGTGAAATGACACACCTTGGTTTTAGTACCAGTATTGTCTTATGGTTCTAATAAGGATTATTGGCCCACATATGGATTCACAACCACTGGAGCAAAACCTACAGCGAATAGCATAGTATAGCATGCAATCAGTTGGCCACTAACCGAGTTATCAATCCACTCAGGACTTGGGGGGTGCTATAGTACGTGACCAAGTTCTGAATCGGATTACAATGTACCACCCTCTGGGCTCTGTCCTAAATTAGATGTCGTTTTATCTTTAGAGTATCTCCAAGAGTTTGACAAAATTGAATTAGAAAATCTTGTGATTTGGCAACTCTCTAAAATATATGGTAAGTGAAATAAATAGGCTCTCCAATAGTTTATTATTTTTACTTAGTAAAATTAAAAAAAAAGATCCAGAACTTGATCGGATCCATCTGTTTTCAACCGAATATTTGGCTGCTCTCTACGAGACGCTCCTGCCTAGGCGCCGCGAGAATCATCGCAGCCGTGAAGGGCGCCGCCGACGCAGTCCTTTTGTCCATCGCGTGCAGAGACAAGCCAGCCAGCCAGGAATCTCACATCAAGACGGCCAGCTCGTCGCGTGCAGACAAGCAGTGCCGGAGCCAAGATTTTACAGGTGGGTATTCCACGTATAAAAAATTTTCAATGCATATGTGCAATAGTAATAGGGGACAAAATCAATACAAAATTGATCCTGATGCACAACTCAAGTAGTACATATAATTTTCTTAAAATATATGCTAGGTAAAATATTTGTTTATCCTGGTAACAAGGCATCAGACAAAGTGAGCCTAGTGTCGTCACTGGTAATAATCAAAGTATATATAAATTCTTTATCTATGTTACAAGAACACAATGCAACATTTCTTAAAAAAAAACTAGAACGCAACAAAAAGAAGAAGAAAACGAAACCTTCAATTCTTACTTTAAAGAATAAAAAATGGATGTGGGATCTTTGTGTTCACCTTGTTGTTGCTTCAAGCCGTATATTAGTCGTATATAAGAAAGGCGTTGAGGAGGAGCCGTATATGAGAAAGCCTACAAAGACCACTGACCGCCGCCACCGCTAGAGGAATGCCGTCGATGGGGTTTCTTTCTGATGAGTTCATGGGCTGCCGCTACTAGTTGTTCTACTAGGTGTCGAGGGTATCGGTAAGGGGTACCCTCAGCGATGCGCATTATGAGATTGCCCATACGAAGGTTGGGACCCCCAATTCGACGCCTTAATCTTACTTACGCGCCGCCAACGACGGTCGCAGCCTCGAATACGGAAATAGCGTCGAGCGAATCGGTCAGGGCTCGAGCAACGACTACCGTCGAAGACGGAAGCGGGCTCGAGCGAACCGAGAGGCGTCGAGCGTTAGGACACTGTCCGCCGCCTGACGCGCGCACGCGGGCGGGAGCATTAAATGCATCTGACGTTTCCCACCTAACAACCGGGTCACGGAAGGCGTGATAGGGAACAAGCTTCTGTCCCATCGTTCTTTTTGCAGCCTTCCCACCGAACGACCCAGGGTGCGTCAGGACGCGGGAAACGAGGATGGAACGTCTAATCGGGACCCCCTCGAGACACCCAAGGTCAGCGCTCCGGATGTCAGCCTATTACGCGGCGCCCGACCCTCGACCGAACGAGGTCCCTTCCCGGGGACAAGTCGGGCATCGACTGACAACACCACAGCTGCTCCGCCGGATCCGCCACCATACCATACGAGCATGCGATCTCAGAACCAGCACAAGGCGGCTGGCAGGGCAGCACGCAGGAGCACGCGTAATCATCACCAAGCTATCAAGATGGGACGGCTCGAGGCCATGACGTACGGAAGCCTCGAGTAGGTCAGCGCTCCATGCGGCTATCGATCCCTACTCTAATATCTATGCATGTACCCTTTGTCTCTCCTTGGAGCTATAAAAGGAGGGACTCAGGAATAGAAGAGGGACACATCACAACGCAAGAACACACACGTAGTAGAGCGACACATTTCATTCCACGCTTGTATTCGCCCCTGTACAAGCACTTAGGTGCAAGATAATACAAACTCTCTCCCCCCGCTGGACGTAGGGCCTTCTCTTGCCCGAACCAGGATAAATCTCTGTGTCTTCTTGCATCACCATCCGGAAAGGGGAGCACGCATACAAATTTACTCGTTGGTGTGACCCCCCCCCCGGGGAAAAACACCGACACTAGGCTTAGAGCAACTTCAAGAGTTTAACTATTCTTGTTGCTTGTGCTATTTCATAATTTGTATAGCAAAAAGTAGACTCCAACTAATATGCTATCTAATTTTGTAAAATAGGAAGTTCGCTTTCTCTTGATTTTCGGTGGCTATATATAGCTTATTACAGACGCTAACTATAAGACTTTGTAAAGTAACAATTGTTGTAGATCTCTTCTTTTTTTAAGAAATTTTCTATTCGACAAAATACCTAAACAATAGAATTTGACAATTAATTTTAGCCAGACTATTGGAGTTGCCCTTATGGGCTACATATTTGCAACATTCAACAAACTAACATATATACTGATTATATATGTGTGTATATATACATATATTTGTGTTTGTCACAAAAATCATGGGTATTCCATGGAATACAGGGGCATACCCCTGGCGCCGCCCATGCAGACAAGTCCGTAGCTCTCTTCTACTCGGTCAGGAATCTCACACTCCCATCGGGTCGTGTGCGTGAAGGTTCTTGGAATATTGATGTTTGGTTGATGTTGTTTGGATATTTATTTAGGTTGTTCATATTGCGTTACATTTCTCGATTAGAAATCATGCTTGGGAAGAGATCCTTTTTCAAAGACAGTTGCAGGATCGCGTGTGTGACCATGTATACAACGGAGCGCAGCGAGCAGCAGCCTGTAGTACAAGTATTCATGCCATATAGTCGGGACTCGTTTAGTTCCGAAAAAATTTCGGATTTCGGCACTGTAGCACTTTCGTTTGTTTGTGACAAATATTATTCAATTATAGACTAACTAGGATCAAAAGATTCGTCTCGTGATTTACACCTAAACTGTGTAATTAGTTTTTGTTTTCGTCTATATTTAATGCTTCATGCAAATACTACAAGATTCGATGTGACGAGAAATCTTGAAAACTTTTTGGTTTTAGAGTGAACTAAACAAGGCCTCGTACGGGCATACGGCCCTTGGCTTGCCGTGTGTGTCTATGTGCATACGCTAGATTCGGACGTTTCCTATCTTCCCTTAAGAATCATGTGTGTCTTGCCTGTCATCTCCGTGTCCTCCGGACTGTGATCTGCTGATTCTTTTGGCCACTGGCACTACGGTAAGTAATTACTAGAGTTCAGTTATCAGTTATAGGAACTTAGAGATAGGGGCACATGGCTTGATCTAATTTTCAATTCTCATATTTAAATATTATATTGTAGGACCCTTAGTGTCTTGCTTGCACAAGGGTCCTAGAAATTGTTAAGACGGCCTTGGCCAGCAGCATACATGCAAGATCGTGTTCGGCCATGTCCTTGAGAGGAGCGCAGCCAGCATACATGCAAGATTGGAAGAGACTACAATTACCAAGTTGATTGCTCAATCTGTTGGAGACTACAATTTCTTGTTTTGCCAAATTTTTAAGGATAGCAATTCCATTTAGCAAACTCTTGGAGATGCTCTTATATACATAGCTTTTTGCTATGTATCTAGATAAATAATATGTCTATATAATAAAAATTGTGTATTCGGAAAAGCCAAAATAATTTATAAATTAGAACAGAGTGAGTATTTCTTATATAGGACACTAGCCTTCGATCCACTTAGGAAAACAAAGTACCACACGAACTAATTATAGATTAGTTGAGATTAGGCTCCTTGTGGTGAAATCTGCCTATACGGGTTCAAATCCTCGACTTGGCATGAGTACTCGAATTTTTCTGAATTTATGGTGCTATGCTTTTAGTGGTAGGGATGTCTCCGTTAACATTGAGGTGTCTGTGGTGACTTCGTGAATCTCGTGATCTACCAGCTCAGTCCTTCAGAGATGCTCATAAGAATAAGTTTTGCGTATATGTTTATATTAGTGAGTGTGCGTGTGTTATGAGTGTCTACATTATATCATGTAATTCTAAAAAAGGTTATGGTATGCCATAGAGTATTTTTTTGAGTAAAATACACTGGCGGCCCTTTAACTTGTCAGCCTGTGCCACTTTGGTCCATGAATTTGCAAACCCGAAAAAATGACCTCTGAACTTGTCCGCCTGTGCCACTTTGGTACATGAACTTGCAAACGCGAAAAAGTGCCTCCTGAACTTGTCGACCTGTGCCACCTTGGTCCATGAACATGTAAATACGAAAATAACACCAGCTGCATGGCACTGTTCTGCCACGTGGCCGCCTCTGGTAGGCCATGCATGACACCGTTTATGGTGTTGACATCAGCGATGGTATCAACACTTCTTTTTTAATTTACAAAATTGATATATTTTTATTCGTAGTGTCAAGTATATCAAATAATATATCAATTCGTAGCATTTATTAATTAAAAGAGATAATTTTAAAACAAGCAAAAGTTATCTGTTTTCTAGGTTTCATATTTTTCCTAGGCAGAGTACATCATGAAGAGGCTACACAAAACATTTCATGAATTTAGCATTTCACTAATAATTAGTTATGAAATAAACAAATATTTGTGGACGCGTTGAAAAAGCCTTTACACGCATGGACCAAAGAGGCACAGGCCGACAAGTTCAGGGGCCACTGTTTTGCGTTTGCAAGTTCATGGACCAAAGTGGCACAGGCGGACAAGTTCAGATGTCACTTTTTCGGGTTTGCAAGTTCATGGACCAAAGTGGCACATGCTGACAAGTTAAAGGACCGCTAGTGTATTTTACTTATTTTTTTTAAGCTGCAGACAGGTTGAAATTTTAAAAACAAATGATTAAGGCCTTCCCCTTTCTTTATGTCCAAGTGTCTGCTAGTGGGCTGAGAAATCTATGCTGCAAAACGGTCCCAAAGGTTAACATGCCCCAAGCCCAAACAAAACCCCACCTCTCAGACACACCCCGGCCGGCGCCGCCTCCGCCTCCGCCTCCGCTACCCTCACCACTGCGCACCACATCCTCGCGGCAGTAGCAGGCGGTGACGCCCCGGCGACCCCAATGGCGGCAGACTGGTCGTGGGCGCGCAGGGCGTGGGAGAAGTGGGCCGCGAAGCATGTCGGCCCCTCTGGTATTCTCTCGTGCCCCTCGTCTTTTTGCTTCTTCAAGCTCCCTGTATCGCTCGATTTCTAAATGACTGACGTGCTCTCGCAGGGAAGCCAATCCAGGCCGCACTGCTGCTCAACAACGACCCCTCCGGGCCATCTCGGCTCCTTCCCGTTGTGTGAGTCTTTTCCCCTTCCTCAGATCATTTTTGTTTTACCTTTTTCATGGTATAGCTACCAGTGGCCACTGTTACCTCTAATTGTTGCCTGTACCGATTTGTTGGACATGTAGAATCTGTTAGCGATTGCATTTGTGGATCACAACAATTCTGCAATTGATGAATATCACTAGGATTTATGTATGTTTTTTTTGCTCTGAAATTTATGGAAGATAAATAAATAGTTACTACGGTTGCCATTTTTACATTTTTATGCTTTATACCTTCCTTATGGCCATATGGTTACAAGAGAGATTCAATATAGGATTTTTGGATATAATCCCCTGTAACTGAAGGAATATTGGTTGGATGTCGAGTTGTGCAATGAATGAATGAATCAGATATCCGAAGGGGATCTCTATGACATGTTGTTGTTTTTGAAGATCAGAAATACCCTGTTGGTTATGATCCATGAATGCTGAAGTTTGTGTAGCTGAAAATTTACAGAAAATCTTTTTCCTCTGTCCAGAGCAGAGCAAGAGAGAACACAACTTTCAGCTCTTGATATGCAACCATTCCTGGACTTTGTCAAGAGGGGCAATCTGCAGACTGAATTCTTCTCCGTTGGGCCAAACCAATGTGAGTGTTCCACATGCTGAATTTATTTTTATTTATATAACTTGTCAAATGGATTGTCATTGCTGTGGCCAGCAATTTGTAACAGAAAGTTATGATTTGTAGATTTGGTCACCTCAATCCATGAAAACTGGTTTTGTGCCCGTTGTGTTAACAGCATAAAGTCAGGAGGTGAAGGAGTAATAGTTATGCAGATTGGAGCTTACTTGTTAGTCTCTATGTATGTACCTTTTCTTTAACATCCAATTCATGGAAACTGGTTACCATATTTTCTTACATATTGTTACTATTAAGTTCTGTTCTTTATAAGAAACTATTTAACTCACACTGGTTTCTTAATGCATAGGTATGATGGTTCTCTTGCTTCGGCTTCACAAGCAATGGTGGCTGCTGATCAGTTTGCCATTCAGTTTAACCGGAGGAGTCACTAATTTCCAGTATAATTTCATGAGTGATGTTGACCCATAATTTGTTATTGTTTGGGATCATAGTGCTAAAATGCAGTAGATGACCTTTGTAACTTGCAATGTACTATTTTCTTGGGTCTGTAGTTATGCTAATGTAATAGCCAATATTGGTTGTTATACTGATGTTCCTAGTGTGAGGCTGAAGAAGCTCATGTTGAATTTGTGTTTCCAAAGCATTCAAAAGCTTAAAAGGGACATTTGTTTTGTAGCCTATTTCTATGTCAGTTCATGCAAAACTGTAGAAGATTTGAAATCCTTTGATTGAGAAAAATGTATATAGAAAAATATTACATATGTGTCAGGCTAAAATATGACTGTAATGAGACCTGAATTGAAAAGAAAAGAAGTTGTTGATATTAAGTTGTGTTCATTCCCTTCAATGCTATTTGAGTATTGTAAAGTAGCTCAGGGTTACTCTTTACATTGACCAGTTCTGTATTATGATTTTGCCCTAAAGAACTGAAAAAACAACTGTTGGTGCTGACACTTCTTCCATTCTTATAATTACTCAGTCGGTGCCACAAGTTTTTAAAGGATTTTTAATTGGCCATTCTCAAGATTCTATCTTTTGTAGTTTAGTTTTCTAAAGATCATCAATGACACAGGTTTAGCATTGCTTTTGACAAGATATTTATCCAAACTTGATAGATGTTAATAGTTCCTACCATTGTTTATTATTTATGCATATATGTTTGTCTCGTCATTTAACATTCATAATATTGTGAGTTTGTCTCATAAGTTCATAAATACGATTTATTATATGAATATATTTGTGCCTTGTAACTGCATTCCAACTGCCTATGTGTTCTGATTGGGTTTATTATTATGCTGCTTCTTAATTCTTAGTACTATCTTTGTGAACTATCATACTCTTCATGAAAGATATGGCAGGTTGTTGAAACCCAATAAATGCTCCACCATTTATGTGCTAAATTATTATGAGTATTAATGAAATGAAAGTTGAGATGATGAGGAAGATATGAGTAATTTCTGCTTAATTTGGTGCCTTTGATTGACCAGAAGCTTAGAAATTTTGAACACGATTTTAACAAATCATCCTCTTGTTTGTTACATATTTTGTCCATTGTAACTTCTGAATCTTCAGTTTCATTGGGATCTTGTCTTCCATGCTCTTATTTATCCAAAATGTCAGTATAGGTGATATGCCATTGCACTGCTGCCCTGCATGCTATTCGTTATTACTATCCTGAGGACCATCCATCTTCCTGTTCTATCTGATCTCCTGTTGTTCCACCACCTCAGCCTGCTATAATCTTTCCATAGTTTGGATTTAAAGTTCAATGTGCTAGTGGTTAACTCAACGTGTTTGTTGTGAGTATTTTTGATATAAGACATTTCCTTCACAAGTTCTGTTGCAGATTTACATAGTTTAACAGAGAAGAGATCATTGATAAAAAGTATGCATGCTTTTCCAGAACTTGTTTATGCTCTGTACTTTCAAGATCTACAACAGTGAAAACTGAAGACTGGATCTATCTACTGAATTTGAATTGGATGCTTTGTTCTATGATTTATTGGATTTCATCACATAAAGATGTGACAGCTGTTTTTTCACATTTAAACTGCGACTGCTCGTCAGTTCCTCTGTAAGTTTGTTCTAACTTTAGTTGGTTCTTTTGCTTCTCATTCTATTTGGTGAACCTGTTTCTCATCAGTGATTTACCATTTGCTTCTTATTATGTCAACTTGTCATTTGTAGCATAGTACCTCTGTTATGACCGGCATGCAATATCAGAGGCGCCGGCCTAGTAGTGGCTAGTAAGCCTGGCTTATGCGGTAAGGGCTAAAGGCCGAAGTATTTATATTTATTTAATATTAGAGATATTATTCTTCTTTTTAGATGAGAGGTATAAATACTTGTAAGACTCTTGAGATTGGATTTTTAAGCAGAAGCAACTTATTGTTGCCGGCTTCCTGAAGGAAGCCGGGAAAACCCTAGCCACCCCTTGTCTTCTTCCTCTCACGCCCAGCACGGCTCCTGTCCGACGTCCTCGACTTCGTGCACCGGCCGTTCACCCCTACAACCTTCGCCCTAAACCCCACAGGACCCGATCTCCTAACAATCTGGTATCAGAGATGTTAGGTTCCCTTCCCACCACCACCCTGCCGCCACCACCTTCGATCACCCAGCCATCGCCAATGGCCACCACCGCCCCATCGCCAATGGCCACCACCTCTGCGCTACTGCTACCTTCCACGGGGGTTTCGCCGCCCTTTTCCCCGGCTGTGGCAGGGTCGGCTGCCCCGACGTTTGTGTCTTCGTCCGCCCCTGTCATGACGATGGAGCAAGTGACGGTGTCCATCCTGGACCTCGGCCAGGCCGTGGTAGGAATCCACTCTTTCCTCGTCGGCCAGTACGCACCCCCGCCGCCGCCGCCACCACCCTAATAGCCGCAACTTCCACCGCCACCGTCATCCGCGTTCGTCGCGGCGCCTACGCTCTACCCGTATGGGGTGCCTTCCGATGGGGCGCCTGCTGGGTCCAGCGCAGCGCTGCCACCATCCACCGGCGTTCCACTCCATCAGCTCTGCTTTTCGCCGTCCCCGTCGCCACTTCCGTCGTGGGCGCTCGGCGGGTCAGAGCGCTACACGACAACGCCGCCCCGACCACATGTGCCGTCCGCGCCATTTACGGGCGCCCCTGCCGGCCATGGTGGCCCCCTTACCCCGGGCATTCTCTACGGGGAGGGGGGGGGGAGTTGACGGTACCCTGCTCCATGGGGGCAGCGTGCTCTCGCCTTCGCCAGCCGCTGCACCACCATTCCACGACCCTTCCGAGGGTGCCCCATCGGCTGCTGCTCAGGGGACTCACCCTCCCATATTTTACAAACTGGAGTTCTCGACTTATGACAGCTCCGTCGATCCCTACGAGCAATTCTTTCGAGGCCAGCGTACCCTGCCATCCGACCGTACCTGGCTTGCGTCCTACCACCTTACCGACGTCGCCTAGACGTGGTACTACGCTCTCGAGTTGGACAAGGGCATGCCTCCGTGGGAGCGTTTCAAGGAGCTATGTCGCCTCCGTTTTGGGCCTCCCGTCTGCGAACTCACTTGTCTGAGTTGGGCCGATTGCCGTTTCTTTCCACAATTCAGGAGTTCTCGGACCGCTTCCAAGCGGTGTTGTGCCATGCGCAGGGCATCTCGACGCACCAAAAGGCCGAACTCTTCGTCGAAGGCCTCCTGGAACACATTCGGGTGGATGTGGAGCTGTGCGACCCCCCGGATCTCCAGACAGCCATGCATCTGGCCCGAGCCTTCGAGCGGCGTGCGGCTGCGGTGCTCCCAGCGCCCCCTCCATGTGGTGCCCGACCCCCGCAGCGCCCGGGGCTACCAGCACCCCCGCGTGTGGCGGCCGTGGCGCCTCTAGCTGCTGGGGCGCCCATTCAGCAGGCCCCAGCGAACGTAGCACCTCCGGCGTGGCCGTTCCGTCGTCTTTCGCCGGCCGAGATGCTTGAACGCCGTCAACAGGGACTATGCTACAACTACGACGAGCCCTACGTGCGTGGCCATGTGTGCCCACTCCTCTTCTTTCTGGAGTCGAACGACTACGTCGACGCCGACGTGCTAGCTGCTGAGGACGATGGGGCAGGTCAGCCAGCCCAGGAGGCGCCTGTTGAGGCTGCTAACGCCCTAGTGGTGTCTCTTCATGCTGTTGCAGGGATACGCATCGAGAACACCATGCTACTGCCCGTCATGATCAAGGAGCGCCTCCTCGCCCTCCTCGACACCGGCTCCACCCACAATTTCCTGCAGAGCGCGACCATGCGTCGTTTGGGGCTCTCTTCGACGAGCAGCGATCAGCTGCGCGTCACCGTCACCAACGGCGACTGCTTGGCGTGCGTTGGCATCGCTCACGATGTGCCCATCATCATCGGAGACGAGTCCTCCATCTCCTGTGTTGGCCTCGATTTGGGCTGCTTCGACTTCATCCTCGGCGTCAAATTCCTTCGGACCTTGAGCCCCATCCTTTGGGACTTTGAGGCCATGCCCCTGTCCTTTTGGCGCCAGGGCCAACAAGTACTCTGGAAGGGCGTGGGGGGTCCTAACACGGCCGCCCCGCAGCAACATGTGGCTGCCATCACCGCCGACCCCCATCAGCCCCCGCTGGACCTTAGTCACCGGGATCGCGGGTCGACGCGGCGATCCTCGTTCCCGGGAACGTCGTCCCAAATCGCGGAACGGGAACGCGCCGGGACGGCTACCGGAACGCCCACGGAACTCGACCCCGCCGCCCGCGGGAACTCGACCGCGCCGCCGTGGGAACTTGACCGCGCCGCCGCGGGAACGGAAGGCCAAGCGCCGCATTGGGAAGAACAAGAAGTCGCGCGGCAGTCTGCTGCTGTGCTACATCGGGGCAAGGTGAGGGAGGCGAAGCGCAAGCGGTCAGCACTCAGCCTGCCAGCAGCCCCCATTAATCAACATCGCCAAGCGGTCAGTCTGTTGCACTTCTCCATCTTCCTCGTGCCTCGTCCCTCTCTCTTCTCTGCTCCAGTTTTCACTTTCCAGTACCCAGTCCCCCCTACACTTCTCCCTCTCATCTGTAATGGCGTTCGGATCGGGGTCTAGGAAGCGCAGGCGGTCCGAGGATGATGAAGACGTACACGCCGAGGCCGATGGTGAAGACATAGACGCCAGTGAGGAAGGGGTCATCGAATTCGACGATGAAGAGGAAGAACAAGTTCAAGCAGCTGGTAAGATAGATCCTCTCATCGCTGAAATTACTATGCTTGGAGGAGAAAAAGGAAAGAACGATGGTGGATCAAAGCATTGGAGATGCAACCATTGCAAGAAGGCATTCAAAAGTAGCTTAACCAGGGTTCGTGTTCATCTTCTTGGTGCTCAACCGGGCAAGAAACCACAAATTCAGCGTTGTCCTGTTCTCCTAAATGATGCAGCCAAGACCCGGGAATTACGGGATAAGGTAGATAGTTTTTTCTGTACATAATAGATAATACCTTTTGTTAGATTCAGATTTTCAGACTTCAGAGATGTATTTTTTTCGTTGGTTTTACCAGGTTAAAGAAGCTGAAAAATCTTCAAAATCAGTGCAGCAGAAAGGGAGGCTGTTGAACAATTCATTAGCACAAGCCTTTGGTGCAGCAGAAAGGGATGCTGTTGATTTGAAAATAATGCAGTTCATTGCAGCTAACGGCATCTCTTTCAACGTCTTAAAAGTCCTCATTATTCTGAGATGGTTACAGCTATAAATAATGCTCCAAAGGGATATAAAGGTCCTGGCAGTGAGAAGGCCAGAACCACTCTCTTAGATGCACTCAAGAGGAATGTAGAAAATGATTTATCAACAGTGAGAGATACTTGGTAAGTTTTAAGTTTTCAATTCTTTTACAAGCTACTGATATATTTTCTAACTATCAATCTCTTATCTTTTTTAATAAAAAATAGGTTAACACAAGGAGTCTCTGTTGTGTCTGATGGATGGACTAATATTAAAGGCCAGCCACTGTTAAATGTGCTTGCCTCAAATAGCGTCGGTTCATGCTTCTTATATGCAGAAGATTTCTCTGGAATTGAAAAAACTGGTGAAGCAATTGCTGAGTTTTTATTGAAAGCCATTGAAGAAATTGGACCCAAAAATGTTGTTCAAGTGGTGACCGACAATGCATCAAACTGTAAAGCCGCAGGCAGAAAGTGAGATCATTTGATTTGTTGTTTGTTTCTTACTTTCCCATATAAGCACATCTTTGTCAGAAAGTAAGAGTTTTGAAACATCTTTTTCAGGTTCATGAGCACATTTTTTGGAGTCCGTGTGTAGTGCACACCTTGAATCTCATATTCAAGGATTTTGCGAGCAAATTCCCATGGATGGAAGATACCTACAAGGCGGGTAAAGCTATTGTCAACTTTTTCCGGAGCCATTGTCATTGTCTAGCCATGTTCAAAAATAATTCTCGTTTGGACCTACTGAAGGTGGCAAAAACTCGATTTGCCAGCCATCACATTTTATTGGAAAGGCTCCGTACGGTGAGAGATGGGCTTACCACTACTGTAGTAACCAGACAATGGAAAGATTGGGTGAAAACCTGCAGTAGTGATCAGCAGCAGCAAGCAAAGGCCATTGTTGATACAATCAATGATGAAAACTTTTGGAATGAGGTTGACAACTGTTACTAACCTTTGGAATAATGAAGTACAAGCCCTCCAGAGATGGAGTCATACATATATATAGAGAGCCCTTTGGCTATATATAGATAGAGCCGGCTATATATAGAGCGGCTATATATAGATAGAGCCTATAGATAGGCCTATTGACTAGATCTGCATCATATACTTAACACCCCCCTTCAAACTCAAGGTGGAATTGGAGGATCTGAAGCATTGAGTTTGATCAAGTGAAGCCGATGTTGCTCTTGAGTTTGTGCTTTAGTGAAGAAATCAGCCAGCTGCAGCTCAGAAGGCACATATCGAAGAGCAATGGTCTTCTGATGACAATGAGACCGAGTAAAGATGGCATCAACACCAATATGTTTAGTTAGTTCATGCTTCACAGGATCATTGGCAATTTGTATAGCTGCAGTACTGTCACAAAGAAGAGGTGTGGCAGCATCACAAGAAACCCCAAAATCAGCCAACAACCATCGAAGCCAGACAATCTCTGCAGTAGTAGTGGCAAGGGCTCGAAGTTCTGCCTCTGCACTAGAGCGAGATACAACAGTCTGCTTCTTGGACTTCCATGCAATAGGTGAGGAACCAAGAAGAATACAATAACCGGTGATGGAACAACGATCTGTTGGATCACTCGCCCAAGTGGAGTCCGAGTAAGCATAGAGCTGAAGCGGACTATTACGAGCATAGAATAAACATCGAGATGCTGTCCCCCTTAAGTACCGTAGTACACGCAGTAAATGTCCAAAATGAACAGAAGTAGGAGCACTCACAAACTGGCTCAAAATATGAACTGCATGAGCGATATCTGGTCTGGTAACAGTGAGATAAACAAGACTACCCACAAGATGTCTATATCTAGAGGGGTCCGGAAGAGGTATACCATCAGTAGGACGAAGCTGCAGGTGAAGATCCATGGGTGTGGCAGTCGTTCGATTGTCAGTGAGACCAGAACGAGCAATAAGATCTTGGATGTACTTGCTCTGAGAAATATAGTATCCACTGGAACATTGCTTAACCTCAATGCCTAAAAAATAGCTGAGAGGACCTAAATCAGACATTTGAAAGTGTTCACCAAGCTTCTGTTTGACAAGAGAAATATATTCCACATCATCACCCGTAAGCAATATATCATCAACATATAAAAGAAGCAAGGTACGACCACGTGATGAGAGATGAATAAACAGAGCAGGGTCATGATCACTAGGTGTGAAACCAGCAGCCTTTAACACTGATACAAAACGTTCAAACCAAGCACGAGGGGCTTGTTTAAGACCATATAAAGCACGACGAAGTCGGCAAACATAACCTGGAGGGGCATTAACACCTGGAGGTGGTTGCATATAAACTTCCTCATTCAAATCACCATGAAGAAAAGCATTCTTAACATCCATTTGAGAAATGACCCAAGAAGATGATGCAGCCACTGCAAGTAAAGTACGAACTGTGGTCATGTGAGCAACAGGGGCAAATGTCTCTTCATAATCAAGACCCGCAGTTTGCTGAAACCCCCGTGCTACAAGACGTGCTTTATATCTTTCAACAGAACCATCTGACTTGGTTTTAATCTTGAAAACCCACTTACTGGTGATTGGTACAGCATGTGAAGGCAATGGCACAAGTTCCCAAGTACCTTGAAGATCAAGAGCAGCAAGCTCCTCAGACATAGCAAGCTGCCACTCTGGAATACTAGAGGCTTCCTGAAAAGTGGATGGTTCCTGAACAACAGCACTCGCACGTTGAAAGCCCAACTTATCAGGAGGATGAATAGTAGCACGATTCCGTAGATTATATGGTGGTGCAACCTGTGTCTCATCAGAAATAGCACAGGACTCATCATTGTTAGTAAAATCATCGTGGCTGGGAGTATCAGGACTGGCCGAGGAAGTAGTTATAGGAATAGGCTGTTTAGGACGACGAGTGTAGGTCTTTGTAATTGGTGGACGACGTGGTGGAGATGCAAGAGGATTGGGTGGCTGATTATCAATAGGTGGTGGAGGTGGTTGATTATTTTGAGGAGGTGGCTGATTGTCAAGGGTCTCAAAAGATGAATGAATATGGTTAAGAGGGCTGGAAGGTGACTCACATTGTGGGGTGGCATCATCACTCACTGAAATAGGAGGAAGATACAGAAAAGAGGTGGACTCAGTGGGAGCATATGATGACTTTGTACAGGTGTTATAAAAGAAAGGACGGTCCTCAACAAAGGTGACATCACGGGAGATACGTATGCGGCGAGAAGAAGGATCATAGCAACGATAACCCTTATGCTCAGGACTATATCCAAGGAAAACACACTCAACAGATTGAGCAGTCAACTTTGTTCATTCACGAGGGGCAAGTAAAACATAGCATAGACATCCAAAGACTCGAAGATGATCATAGCGAGGAGGAGTCCCGAAAAGAACTTCACCAGGACTCTTGCCAGACAATTTGGACGATGGTTGTCTATTAATAAGATACACAGACGTGGAAACAGCCTCTCCCCAAAAGTGTGAAGGAACAAAAGAAGCAATTAAAAGTGTGCGAGCTGTTTCTATCAAATGGCGATGTTTGCGTTCAGCAACCCCATTCTGAGCATGAGCACCAGGACATGAGAGCTGAGCAAGAGTACCCTCAGAGTCTAGAAACTGGCGAAAGGCAGCGGATAAATACTCCCCACCAGAATCAGAACGAAAAACTCGAATTGGGGTAGAAAATTGAGTGTGTACCATGCGAGCAAAGGTTTGGTAAATATTGCATAATTGGGACCGATGTTTCATGAAGTAAATCCAAGTATAACGAGAATGATCATCAATGAAAATAACATAATATTTATGACCACCCTTTGTAGCAAAAGGTGCAGGACCCCATACATCGGAATGAACAAGATCAAAAGGTTTGGAAGCATGGGAATCACTAATAGAATAGGGGAGTTGTATCTGTTTCCCAAGCTTACAACCTTTACAATGATAACTAGACTCGATAGAAGTGGGACCTAAACAACCTTTATTTATTAAACTAGACAAACGAGACCCACATAAATGACCAAGACGATGATGCCACTTGGCAAAGGACGAGGGAGATGGTGATGGTGATGAGGCGGCTGATGACACATGAGCGGAAATGTGAGGGAGACGCAAGGTGTCAAGAACGTAGAGGCTAGGTGAACCGCTACGGCGATGGCCAGTCCCAAGTACAGTCCCGGTTCGACGATCCTGTATAAAGCAAGTTGAGTCATCAAATCCAACAAAACAATTATGGTCAGCAAGTTGACCAACAGAGAGGAGGTTCATAGACAACTTAGGTACAAAGGAGACATCAGGAACAGAGAAATATGAATTTGAAACAGAACCATGATGAGTGATAGGACAACTTGTACCATCTGCTGTCTGAACAGAAACACCATCAACAACTGGTTTGCAGGCCACAAGCTGAGACTGATCCAACGTCACATGAAAAGAAGCCCCGGAATCAAGCACCCAAGACGAAGATGAAGAACCAGCAGTAGCAGCAACTGACAGAGATCCTGAACCACCAGCAGCAGCAACTGACACAGATCCTTTAGGAGTAGATCCTGTACCACGACCCCTAGTGGTTCGAGCAGCGCGACGAGCACGAAATTCAGCCAATTTCTCTGGATGGTGCACAAAACAATTATCTAGAGTATGACCAGTTCTACCACAATGCGGACAAGGCTCCTGCGAGGCACCCTTTGGTGTACTGAACTTCTGAGAAGCAGCCAGCACATTATGAGACACATGTGTGGAAGAAGTCAGAGACCGGAGACGTGTCTCTTCAGCAAGCAATTCTGACAGTGCCTTTGCCATTGTTAGAGCAGAAGAATCATGAAGCAACCGAGTACGGATGGAATCAAATTCCACTCTTACACCCATGACAAAACGATAAGTAAGAAAATTTTCAATAAACTTGTGGGCTGGACAATCCTCAGCTGTACAGTCAGGCACCATAGAGGTCAAGGATCCCATCAGACGCCCAAAAGCTGAGTAGTACTCATCAACAGACATGTCTTGCTGCTCAATACTATGAGTTTGCTGCATAAGAGTGTGCAAGAGAGCACCACTGTCCTGGACATAGCGTGCCTTCAAGGAGGACCAGATAGCCTTGGCTGTTTTACACTTGGATAGACTCATAATCATAGATTGCTTAGTACTGTTGATCATGGCAGCCATCACCTTGCCATCATTCTTTTGCCAAGTTTTGACATCAGCAGCATTACTCCGATCCTGCTGAAGCTTAGGAGGATCATCAGCTAGATGATCAAGGAGCTCATGACCCCTTAAAGCAGTTTCCACACAAAAAGCCCACTCTGGGTAATTCTGACCATCAAGGGTAATGTTGATAACAATAGTGTTGAGCTGCGATGACATGACTGAAGAGTTGTAGCAAACAAACAAGGGGAAGAAAAATTGTTACCACCGTGACTGGAAATAGCCTGAGATGGTCTCTGCAGAAACAGAGGAAGAAAACTCCAAATCTCCACTGGTAGAGAAGATGACCACGTGCAGCGTGCAGGGATGAAGAGCCACGGGCGGAAGAGGACAGGGCATGCAGGAAGACGACTCCTGCGGGCGCTCCAAATCTCCACGGGCAGGGCACGCGCAGGGCACGCGGGAAGACGACACCCGCAGGCGGACGACGACCCCACGCGCAATGCGTCCCCACGAGAGCGGACAGCTCCGCGACGACGAGTCGCGAAGGCGCGAAGGTGGAGACGAGACGCGAAGGCGCGAAGGTGAAGACACGGTGGTGATGTGCCGACCCCCGTGAAAACAGAGGAAACGCGATGGGCGGCAGACGGCGGCACACGCGATGGGCTTGCGACGACCGGAAAAAAATGGATCTTGGGGGTGATTAGGGATCAGATTAGCCCTAATTCGACCCCTAAACCATGCTTTGGTACCATGTTACTAACCTTTGGAATAACGAAGTACAAGCCCTCCAGAGATGGAGTCATACATATATATAGAGAGCCCCCTGGCTATATATAGATAGAGCCGGCTATATATAGAGCGGCTATATATAGATAGAGCCTATAGATAGGCCTATTGACTAGATCTGCATCATATACTTAACAACAACATCCTTGCCATCACAAAGCCTATATACTCAGTATTGAGGTTCAGTGATGGAGAAGGTCCAAAAATGGGAGAAATATATGAGAGAATGGACAACATGGTTGGAGAGATCAAAGACATCATGACCCAGGATGACAACCCTCACAAGTTGGACTATCCAGAGGTCGAAGAAATAATTATGGACTGCTGGGAGAAGATGAATATTCCTCTTCACAGTCTAGCGTTTGCTCTCAATCCAAAATATTATGATCAGAGGTATATTGAAAAGCCAGCTCTTGGGGGTTTTGTAAGAAAGGCACCAAACAAAGATCCAGATGTCATGAAAGGAGTGTTGGAAGCTATTAAAAAAATAGGAGATGATGCAAGTGAGCAGAAGATCTTCCGTGAGCAATTTACTCATTTCATTTCCAAGAAGGGAATGTATGCACTGTCCTCTGTGAAACAAGATGCATACAACATGGATGCAATTGATTGGTGGGAAACTTATGGCTCTGAAACTCCAGATCTAGCAGCAATCGCAATAAAGATTTTGTCTCAACCCATCAGTAGCTCATCAGCAGAAAGGATTTGGAGCACTTATGAATATGTCCACAGTGCAAAGAGGAACAAACTGAATGCTAAGAATGTAGATAAGCTTGTCTATATTCACTCCAATTTGCGCCTTCTGTCAAGAGCCACTGAGAGTTACAAAAAAGGGCCACATTCTAAGTGGGACATAGATCCGAGCGATTCAACCATCTAAGAACTGAAAGGTAGAATAGAACTCAATTTGTGTGTAGCTGAATGCATATTCACTCTCTTGTCTTTAATTTTATCAGTATGTCAGTGAGATTTAAGTTCAGTTGATGAAATGTTAATCATGTGCTTGTGATGTTGTTCTTGTATCAGGACGTCAGCTGGAATCAGGATTCAGGAGAAGTTCATCAGGACTTCAGGAGTTCAAGTCACTAAGGAGTCCATCGGTGATCAGTCTTCAGTCATGGCTCATGGATCATGCTGTTATTTTTTTTTCTAGCTTTGAGTATTAGACAATTAAGTCAGTGAATTCCGTATGTTATGTATGAACTAAGAGTATGTCGTTGTGACCTGTCAGCCAAGATATTTGGTTAATTTTCATTTGAAGTATCGTTTCAAACAGTATCGATCCATACAACATGGGTTCGCGTCCCTCGTTCCTTCTCGTCGTTCCGGGAACGTCGTCCCAAATTAACTTGGATCACGGTCCATGTTAATTTGGAACGTGCTGAAGCTGTATACTCGTCGTTCCGAACAATATTGAAAATTGGCGTACCACGTTCCTCGACCCGGTCGACCCGGGAACGCGGTGACTAAGCGCTGGACCGCCTCCTCCAACAGCATGGCGCTATCTTCGAGGAGCCTCAGGGCCTTCCGCCGGCTGGCCCCTACGACCATCACATCCATCTTCTGCCGGGAACTGCTCCAGTCGTCGTGCGGCCGTATCGCTACCCCCAGCTACAGAAGGACGAACTAGAGCGGCAGTGGACCGCCATGCTCCACCAGGGCATTATTCGGGCCAACAATTCTCCATTCTCCCACTGGTGCTGTTGGTGCGGAAGGCGGACAGCTCATGGCGTTTCTACATCGACTACCGTTAGCTCAACACCAAGATGTCCAAGGATATTTTCCGGATTCCCATGGTGGATGAGCTGCATGGGGCTCGTTTCTTCACCAAGCTCGACTTGCGCTCGGGCTATCATCAGGTGCGCATGCATGCTAATGACGTCACCAAGATTGCCTTTCGCACGCATCATGGACACTACGAGTTCTTGGTGATGCCTTTCGGCCTCTCCAACGCTCCGGCGACCTTTCAGGCCTTGATGAATGACGTGCTCCGCCCCTACTTGCGGAGGTTTGTGTTGGTATTTTTCGATGACATCCTCATCTATAGTTCCACGTGGTTGGAACACTTGCAGCACGTTGGCATCGTTCTTCACGCGCTTCGAGCACACCACCTCCACCTCAAGCGCGCCAAGTGCTCGTTTGGGGCTACCTCTGTGGCCTACTTGGGCCACGTCATCTCCGAGGGTGGCGTGGTGATGGATGCCGACAAGGTGGGTGCGGTCTCGTCTTGGCCGACGCCACGCTCCGTGCGTGATCTTCAGGGCTTCTTAGGCCTCGCGGGTTACTACCAGAAGTTCATCCGCGACTTCGGCCTCATCACTGCCCCTCTGACACGTCTCTTCTGTCGGGACGCGTTTGTGTGGGACGACGACGCGACAACAACATTCGAGGCGCTTAAGCGTGCCTTGACCACGGGGCCAGTGCTTCAGATGCCCGACTTCGACAAGTTCTCATCGTCGACTGCGACGCTTCAAGCGTAGGGTTTGGCGCTGTCCTCCACTGGGGCGTCGGGCCTCTTGCTTACTTCAGTCGGCCATTTGCTGCCCGCCACCTTAAGCTTGCTGTGTAGGAATGTGAGCTGATTGGGTTGGTGCAAGCAGTTCGTACTTATCACTATAGTCTCAAGTTTTTGCTTGACCAGCGGTTGTCCACTGTTCCTCAGCATCAGTGGATCTGCAAACTCTTTGGCTTGGATTTCTCTGTGGAGTACTAGCCGGGACGTCTAAACACCGTCACCGACGCCCTCTCCTGCTGTGACGGAGGGGAGGATGGCCCACTTGAGGGTGTCGCCGTGGGGGCTGCTGCTCACGTCGTCTCGGGCTCATCTTTCACCTTCCTCGACGACATCCATCAAGCCACTGCCACGGCAGCAGACGCCCAACATCTTCTTCAGTGTCTGCAGGCAGGGGAGTTGCTGGCCCCGTGGCGTTTTGAGGATGGGCTACTCCATCGCTCCTGCATCTTCGTGCCAGACCATGGTGATCTTTACCACTAGGCCCTTCTCTTGGCTCATTCTGCGGGCCATGAGGGTGCTTAGAAGATGCTCCATCGCCTCCACGCCGACTTCTACGTGCCTGGCGATCATACCTTGTTCCAGGACTGGGTACGTGCCTACAGCACGTGCCAGCGCAACAAGACGGAGACACTGCAGCCCGCCAGGTTGTTGCAGCCCCTTGACGTTCCGTCTCAAGTGTGGGTGGATATTTCTATGGACTTCATCGAGGGCTTGCCCAAGGTCGGCGGCAAGTCGGTCATCCTCACGGTGGTCGATTGCTTCTCCAAGTATGTGCATTTTATTGCGCTCGGCCACCCTTACACCGCGGCCTCCGTCGCTCGCGCTTTCTTCGACGGCATTGTCCGGTTGCATGGGTTCCCGTCCTCCATTGTGAGCGATAGGGACCCTGTGTTCACCGAGCACGTTTGGCACGACCTGTTCAAGATGGTGAAGGGTCGAGATGGCGGACTAGAGGTGGGGTGAATAGTCCTTTCTAAAACTTATTACGCCGGCTAACCGAAATAAGTGCAGAATTAAAACTATCGGTCTAGCTAAGACTATACCCCTCTATCTAAGTTCTTTAGCACCTTGTAAAAGATCCTAAACAAGCAAACAAGGTGCTACCTTAACAAGAGCTCACCTAACCAATTCTAGAAGCAAGGTCACACAAACCTATGCCACTAGTACTTTGCAAACCCGGAAGCTCCTACACAACTAGTAAGCAAAAGCACAAAGCTCTTAAGCTCACTAGCAAAGCTCAATAAAAAGGCAACCAATGCCAAATTAGAGAGCGTAAAATACTTAGCTACACAAACTAAGCAATGTGACTAACAAGGTTACACAAACCAAATTAGCCACGCAAGGGAATCTACTTCTAGCTACACAAGCAAGAAGATAACTAGCAAGCTACACAAGCTAACTAATTACAAGAGCAACTACACAAGCACAAGTATATGAAGTAAATATAAGCTTGGGTTAGGGACTTGCAAACCAATGGGAAGAACAATGTTGACACGATGATTTTCTCCCGAGGTTCACTTGGTTGCCACCAAGCTACGTCCCCGTTGTGTCGACCAACACTTGGTGGTTCGGCGGCTAAGAGGTGTTACACGAACCTCATCCTCACTAGGACACCGCAAGAACCTACCCACAAGTGAGGTAGCTCAATGACACGCACAATCCAATAGAGTTGCTCTTTGCGATCCCCGCGAGGTGAGGACCGTACCCCTCACAAATCCTCCTCCGGAGCACCACACAATCTTCTTGCGTGCTTCAAACGGAGCCACAATCCACCAAACCGTCTAGGTGATGGCAATCACCAAGAGTAACAAGAAATCCCCAATCACAAAGATTTCCTAGTGCCACCAAATGCAAATCACGAATGCACACACTAGGCTCTCACTCCCTCACTCAAAATAGCACCAAGCATGAGAGGGAGAGGAAGGGGAAAAGGTGGATCTTCAACCACTCATCCACACCCACAAAGGGCTCTCAATCTCTCTAAGAAATTTCAGCTCAAATCCATGGGAGAGAGAGAGAGAGGAGAGGAGGAACCCTAACTTGCTTGCTCTCCTAAAGTGAGAAAAATGGGGAGAGAAGTGAGGAGGAAGAGGGCAGCAACAGCCCCAAATACCTCAGCTCGCGCTCCCAACGGTCAGATTCAGCCTCGCGGGAAATTCCAGTGCGGGTAGGAAATAATTCCAGGCAAACACATTTGACCGTTGGCGTGGGTTAGATCTGAGCTCAACCGGAATTTCCAGGTAGGGCCATGAAAATATCTGGGTAGAGAAAGGAAAATTCCGATCGACCCCTCTCTGTTGCAAGCACATATATTAGAATATCCAGGTAGGGCAGTGAATAATTCCGATCGACCCCTTGCTGTTTGGGCATGCCTACTAGCTCGGTTTTCCAACTCAAAATCCCTTTTTAAGGTGCTAACTTTCCCATGAAGTACCAAAAACAATTGAGCACTTAAGTTAGCATTTTCACAAATAATTGTTAGGGTTTTCTCAAGTATTCTCACCACGTCACTAAGCGCAATGCATATGCAAAAGAGACTCACACTTAGTGGCACTAGATAACCATTGCAATTAAAGATTTCCCCTCTTTATAGTACGGTTATCTATCCTAAATCCGGTCAAGCACTTCTCTACTCAACTTAGACCGGTGAAATGAAATGCCCTATAGGTTATACCTTTGCCTTGCGTATTTCATTCCATCTCCTTCGATGTTGATGCAACACATGCACCAACCAATCACAAATGATATGATCCACTTCATATCATCACATGACCGTATTGGTTCATCGATCTTGACCTCACTTGCTCTTCACCATTGCCTTGGTCCATCGGCGCCAAGTCTTGCTCAAGCTTCACCGTCACACGCGGTCCCTCGCTTCAAAGCCTCTGACTTGCCCTTCACACTTGCAACTAGTCCATCGAGCCAAGCCTCATCTTGATCTTCTCCACCTTGGTCACATGACTCCATGTCATGTCTCATATGAAATGAGTTCCTTTATCATCACATATCCACCTGTGCACTAATCTCCTGTATATCTCACATAAATACTATTAGTCCATCTAAGTTGTCACTCAATTACCAAAACCAAACAAGGATCTTTCAATCTCCCCCTTTTTGGTAATTGATGACAACTCTACAAAGATATGGAAATTAAAGCTTTTTCAAGCTAGCACTTCACACAAGTGTAAATTGCTAACTTGATTTTGGATTTTATGCTACTTATCCAACATTTAAGCTCTATGTCAAGATTTGGATAAGCACCATAAAGCCCGACTAAGTGCTAAGGTGTATAGAATAAACCTTTGTAGCTCGATACTATTTTTTATATCATTTGAAGTAGCCATTGTACACCATCCTTAGCACCATGAGTAGCTAGACAACAAAAACACTAGAAACCCCGTGAGATCAATATTATAAGCGAGGGTCTAGTTTTTACTTAATAAACACAAGTCTAGATACCAACCTATGCATGCTAGTTGTCATATCATCAATCAAGTTCTATAACTAGCATATACCACACAAACATGCATATTGAATTTAAAAACTTATGCAATGCAATCAAGCACATGAATATGCACATATCAAATGCAAACAAACAAGGTTCATGAGCTTGCTCCCCCTACATGTATGCTTCTCTTATCCAAGAATTTTGATCCTTCTTGATCCATCTTAATGTTGCTCCATCTTTGTCCATATCCATGTACAAACCAACTTCCTATATTTCATATCTTTGTACCAATCTCTCCCCCTTTGTCATCAATTTCCATAAAAGGTATGTGATACCAATTAAATCACTTGATACTAATTGAAAAGGTGTGCATCTCATTGTGACAAAGGATTGCATATGGGGTAGATGGTTGAGACTTGAATTTTGCATTTTTGATGGACATCACCATATGTGTTGGAATGACATTACTTGAATTGCTCTTGAGATACCACATGGGATCTTTGACCTTGATACCAATCGGTGGGGCACCTCCCCCTATGTCATAGCATGGGTCATTCACTTGTCAATCTTGTTGGTGAGGGAACTTTCTTTGCTTGGTGATCACTTAAAGTTGAGGATCGCTTGTGGAATCATCTTCTTGTATGATTGATACCATATGTATAAGTGTGATATCACTTGAAAGATCTTGTCCGATACCAAATGGAAGTCTTCTACCAATTAAAGATCTTCTAGTATGGAACCACTTGTTTGCAATATTGAACATTTGCTATCATCATCATGAGTACCAATTGTTGGATGCCACTTGAAGAAACATTTAAGTCTGTATATCCATTTGCATTGTTGTCTTGTTCTTGTACTCTAATCACATGAGCTTCTAATTGTAGACTTGAACTATGTTGATTTGCCTAAGCTGCCAAGTCCGGTTTGGACCAATGACAAGCTTTTTCACACCTCTAATTAAGGGTTATCTTGCCAATGTTGTACTTGTCACTTGTTAACAATCCAAAATAGATCAAGTACTTGGGTTCACTAGCTCATGAACAAACTCATATGCATACCACTAGATCAATTAATCATTCAAGCAATAGTGGTAGGCTTATGAATTTAAAATATTTCATATGTAATGCATGATTCTAATAAGCATGTACTATATGCACTAACCGCATACTAGTATGGGATGAAATGATCATGCACATTACAATGATACCTTTGCTATGTTGGAGAAGAGGATAGTCAAGAAAATTCCAATTTAGCTCCAAATAGCAATGTGAAGTCCAATTGATAAGCTTGGTGAAGACCAGTCATAGATACCAATTGATAGATCAAATCTTCACCCATATGAATTGAAAACCACTTTATGATCAAGTGCACTATCTTGTTGTGGTTGATTTGCTTCTTCTATTGATCATTGCTTGCATGAGAGAACTACTAAGAATATCACTTGAAATAGCATGACTAGCTCTCTTTTGGGTTGTTGCTTGCTTTCTTGATCAATCCTTTTGATTGCTTCAACTAAGCATCTCAAATGTCCTTTAGATCACCACTTCCATGTTAGCCTTCCAAGCACCATACTTGGTTTACCCACTCCTCGGGCGGCAAGCCCCTCACATAGGGAGAAGTGATCTCTCTCCAAAGAACCATTCTTGATACTCACTTGAATTGCTTTGATTGATTGATTCAAGTGATGGACTTAATATGATGAGTAACCACGAATCCTTCTTTAAGTCCTTTTATTTCTACTTGTTTAAGTTCTTTTTTTTCTACTAAAAAATCTCCAATAGTCACTAGAACTTAAACTTCATTTTCATCTTGAGTTTGATCTTGATCTTCAATTTGAGTACTAAAATATGTACACCAAGTACATTCCACAATCAAATAGCCTTGTACTGAATACTTGTCATGCTTCTAGATCAATTCAAAACCAAACTTAGGTGTCTCAAATACTTGTAATCATGTTTCCAACTTGAGGACCTTTCAATCAAAGTGACTCTAGATCAATCCGATAATTGTCACTTTTCTGGCAGATTCTGTACCCTTTAAGGAAATATCCATATCTCACAATGTACAGATCCAAATTCCACGAAATTTGGTGGAGATGTGATTCACTAAGTCATCTAGCAGCTGTAAAAATTTGAGCTTCATGTGACTTCTAGATTGCTACCAGATTTCAATTCTTCCACCATTGCTACATGCTGAAATCTGCTGCACTATAGCTGATAAGATCCACTCTAAAACCAAAGTATCCCTTATACAATTCTCATGAAATTTCTACAGCATCTTCTATGATAAGTGTACAGCATGCATACCAAATTTCAAGCCATTCCAAATAGATTTGTTCACTCAAACTCCGACTTGACCACTGCTAGCTCAGTTTTATTTTTTTTCAAAAATGGACAGATTTGAAGCAATTGAGCTATACTTGTTCAAATTGAACCAAACTTGAAATCAACTTGATTGAATGCATTCACAAGACATATATCAATTCAATCCACTTACTAAAAGTCATCTCATGAACTTATTCAACTAAAATCAATCCAAACTTGATTACTAATCATTTTATCCATTCAATCATCTTATATCAAGCAACATTGCATATATATCCAATTCAATCAACTCATATGCACCAAAATGAATGTGATCAACAAAGATATATCTTGGTTAGATTATGATCATCCAATTTGCAAGCTTCATCTCATGTATTTGCAAACCATCAAATAATCCAATAAATTACCACAACTTGAATGTGACACTTGTATGTTGTAGCACATTTGGACTTCAGTATCTTGTCTTGGCATTGGGATGAGATAAGCACTAAGCTTCAATACTTGACTCAATCATATGATGAATAATATAAGATCAATTGAATCAAGTCTCCAATGCCGATGGTACCTACATGCATTCATCCACTTTTTGATGGTACCCAAACTAGTTTGGGTCCTCTCAAGTTAGGAGCAACATACTTAGGCATAGCCTTGGTATGAGTAGCGGGATGTTTTGCAATAACAACCAAATATGTACCATTATCATCCTTTCTAAGCATAGTAAAATCATCAATTGAAATAGGCTTAGAATTATTACCTAGGGGACATGAATGAGCCATGTGTCCCCTTTCCCGGCATAAGTAGCAACTTATTTTGGATTGAGCCTTTTCTTCCTTGCTCATATGTTGCTTCTCATTGCCTTGCCTCTTGAGAGTTGCTTGAACCTTCTTCTCAAGCTTGGTAGGACACCTCGAGGCAAAGTGTCCATCATCCTTGCTCATCATCTTGGCATCTTGGATTTGCATTGGATGCCTTGCTCTTCCACCCCTTCTTGTTTTCTTCTTCTTCATTATCAAGTCATCACCATCACAGTTGATCTTGATTTGCTCTTGGGGTGTCTTTTCTTGCCTAACTTGTGGCTTTGGTTGAGGCTTCACTTGATGCTTCACCAATTGCTTGGTTGGGCACATTGAGGTGAGATGACCCCAAGTGCGGCACTTGAAGCACTTGACATGCTTTAGCCTCTCTTCTTCCTTCATCTTCTTGAGCTTCTCAATGTTTGGGCAACCATGTGCAAGGTGTCCCGCTTCATGGCACTGATAGCACATGGTGTGAGAAAGCTTCTTTTGAAGTAGCTTCTTCATCCTCTTTTCTTGCTTTCTTTCGCCCTTTGTCATCTTCTTCTTGAAGCCAATGCCACATTTGTCACCATAATTTCTTTGAGTCTTCAATATATGCTCAAAGGTGACTTTTGAGTAGTAGCACCTCTCTAACTTGTTGCTCAAATTCTTCACTTGTTCATTAAGCTCATTGTTCTCCTTCAAAAGGTTAGACTCACAAGACATAGAAGTAGAACAAGCATCTATATGTGAAGAACATGGCATAGATAATAAATCATCACAAGAGGTGGATACATGCTTCTTGCCTACATCACAAGGGTTAGTAACAATATGTGATTGATCATTTGACCCAAGTGATGAGTTCTCACTAGTTTTAATTTCTTTATTGGAAAGCTTCTTAGTGAGAAAAGCATGATCTTTTACCAAGTTGTCATGAGCAACACAAAGTTCCTCATGAGCCAATTTTAGATCCTCATGTGAACAAGTAGTAACATAAAGTAGATGTTTTTGTTGTTCACATGTGGTCTTTAGAAATGAGTTTTCATTTTTCAATTTACTTGTTTTTGCCATCTCATTTCTTAAAGCTTTTGAGAGTCTACAAATGAGCTCAAAATTTGGACCATCACAATCAACAATCACATCACCAATAGATACCTTAGTGTCACCATGTGACATGAAGCAACGCGGTGATGTAGTAGATGAGCTTGTGGAAGCATTACTCTCATAGCCATCAGCTTCACCATCAAGTGTGCATGGAGTAGCATCATCGGTTGCATCACTTGTGGCATCATCATCGTCCTCATGTATCTCCACCTTTGGTTCCTCCTTTTTGAACTTGTCATCATCCCATGTGGAGGAATCACCGAAGGTGTGTTTGATAGACTCCCACATTTCATAAGCGGTTCCTTTGGAGTTTATCCTATCAAACATCTCAAAGCTCAAAGATTCTATTAGATAATCATAAGCTTCATAATCAAGTTCAAAGAGAACCTTTTGAGCTTTGGTGAGATTCTTATGGTCTAAGTTGTGTGTGAGACCATTAGTGACAATCCACCAAAATTTAGGTCCCTTTGCATGAAAATGATCAAGCATGTGATTTTTCCAAAGTGCAAAGTTTGTACCATCAAAAATGTGTGTCTCACAATCATCTAGCCCATAAGCCGCCATCCTCTCGGGTCGGTGAAGACCACAAATGAGAGACCTAGCTCTGATACCACTTGAAGGGTCGAGATGGCGGACTAGAGGGGGGGGTGAATAGTCCTTTCTAAAACTTATTACGCCGGCTAACCGAAATAAGTGCGGAATTAAAACTATCGGTCTAGCTAAGACTATACCCCTCTATCTAAGTTCTCTAGCACCTTATAAAAGATCCTAAACAAGCAAACAAGGTGCTACCTTAACAAGAGCTCACCTAACCAATTCTAGAAGCAAGGTCACACAAACCTATGCCACTAGTACTTTGCAAACCCGGGAGCTCCTACACAACTAGTAAGCAAAAGCACAAAGCTCTTAAGCTCACTAGCAAAGCTCAATAAAAAGGCAACCAATGCCAAATTAGAGAGCGCAAAATACTTAGCTACACAAACTAAGCAATGTGACTAACATGGTTACACAGACCAAATTAGCCACGCAAGGGAATCTACTTCTAGCTACACAAGCAAGAAGATAACTAGCAAGCTACATAAGCTAACTAATTACAAGAGCAACTACACAAGCACAAGTATATGAAGTAAATATAAGCTTGGGTTAGGGACTTGCAAACCAACGGGAAGAACAATGTTGACACGATGATTTTCTCCCGAGGTTCACTTGGTTGCCACCAAGCTACGTCCCCGTTGTGTCGACCAACACTTGGTGGTTCGGCGGCTAAGAGGTGTTACACGAACCTCATCCTCACTAGGACACCGCAAGAACCTACCCACAAGTGAGGTAGCTCAATGACACGCACAATCCAATAGAGTTGCTTTTCGCGATCCCCGCGGGGTGAGCACCGTACCCCTCACAAATCCTCCTCCGGAGCACCACACAATCTTCTTGCGTGCTTCAAACGGAGTCACAATCCACCAAACCGTCTAGGTGATGGCAATCACCAAGAGTAACAAGAAATCCCCAATCACAAAGATTTCCTAGTGCCACCAAATGCAAATCACGAATGCACACACTAGGCTCTCACTCCCTCACTCAAAATAGCACCAAGCATGAGAGGGAGAGGAAGGGGAAAAGGTGGATCTTCAACCACTCATCCACACCCACAAAGGGCTCTCAATCTCTCTAAGAAATTTCAGCTCAAATCAATGGGAGAGAGAGAGAGGAGAGGAGGAACCCTAACTTGCTTGCTCTCCTAAAGTGAGAAAATGGGGAGAGAAGTGAGGAGCAAGAGGGCAGCAACAGCCCCAAATACCTCAGCTCGCGCTCCCAACGGTCAGATTCAGCCTCGCGGAAAATTCCAGTGCGGGTAGGAAATAATTCCAGGCAAACACACATTTGACCGTTGGTGTGGGTTAGATCTGAGCTCAACCGGAATTTCCAGGTAGGGCCATGAAAATATCCGGGTAGAGCAAGGAAAATTCCGATCGACCCCTCTCTGTTGCAAGCACATATATTAGAATATCCAGGTAGGGCAGTGAATAATTCCGATCGACCCCTTGCTGTTTGGGCATGCCTACTAGCTCGGTTTTCCAACTCAAAACCCCTTTTTAAGGTGCTAACTTTCCCATGAAGTACCAAAAACAATTGAGCACTTAAGTTAGCATTTTCACAAATAATTGTTAGGGTTTTCTCAAGTATTCTCACCACGTCACTAAGCGCAATGCATATGCAAAAGAGACTCACACTTAGTGGCACTAGATAACCATTGCAATTAAAGATTTCCCCTCTTTATAGTACGGTTATCTATCCTAAATCCGGTCAAGCACTTCTCTACTCAACTTAGACCGGTGAAATGAAATGCCCTATAGGTTATACCTTTGCCTTGCGTATTTCATTCCATCTCCTTCGATGTTGATGCAACACATGCACCAACCAATCACAAATGATATGATCCACTTCATATCATCACATGACCGTATTGGTTCATCGATCTTGACCTCACTTGCTCTTCACCATTGCCTTGGTCCATCGGCGCCAAGTCTTGCTCAAGCTTCACCGTCACACGCGGTCCCTCGCTTCAAAGCCTCTGACTTGCCCTTCACACTTGCAACTAGTCCATCGAGCCAAGCCTCATCTTGATCTTCTCCACCTTGGTCACATGACTCCATGTCATGTCTCATATGAAATGAGTTCCTTTATCATCACATATCCACCTGTGCACTAATCTCCTGTATATCTCACATAAATACTATTAGTCCATCTAAGTTGTCACTCAATTACCAAAACCAAACAAGGATCTTTCAATCTCCCCCTTTTTGGTAATTGATGACAACTCTACAAAGATATGGAAATTAAAGCTTTTTCAAGCTAGCACTTCACACAAGTGTAAATTGCTAACTTGATTTTGGATTTTATGCTACTTATCCAACATTTAAGCTCTATGTCAAGATTTGGATAAGCACCATAAAGCCCGACTAAGTGCTAAGGTGTATAGAATAAACCTTTGTAGCTCGATACTATTTTTTATATCATTTGAAGTAGCCATTGTACACCATCCTTAGCACCATGAGTAGCTAGACAACAAAAACACTAGAAACCCCGTGAGATCAATATTATAAGCGAGGGTCTAGTTTTTACTTAATAAACACAAGTCTAGATACCAACCTATGCATGCTAGTTGTCATATCATCAATCAAGTTCTATAACTAGCATATACCACACAAACATGCATATTGAATTTAAAAACTTATGCAATGCAATCAAGCACATGAATATGCACATATCAAATGCAAACAAACAAGGTTCATGAGCTTGCTCCCCCTACATGTATGCTTCTCTTATCCAAGAATTTTGATCCTTCTTGATCCATCTTAATGTTGCTCCATCTTTGTCCATATCCATGTACAAACCAACTTCCTATATTTCATATCTTTGTACCAATCTCTCCCCCTTTGTCATCAATTTCCATAAAAGGTATGTGATACCAATTAAATCACTTGATACTAATTGAAAAGGTGTGCATCTCATTGTGACAAAGGATTGCATATGGGGTAGATGGTTGAGACTTGAATTTTGCATTTTTGATGGACATCACCATATGTGTTGGAATGACATTACTTGAATTGCTCTTGAGATACCACATGGGATCTTTGACCTTGATACCAATCGGTGGGGCACCTCCCCCTATGTCATAGCATGGGTCATTCACTTGTCAATCTTGTTGGTGAGGGAACTTTCTTTGCTTGGTGATCACTTAAAGTTGAGGATCGCTTGTGGAATCATCTTCTTGTATGATTGATACCATATGTATAAGTGTGATATCACTTGAAAGATCTTGTCCGATACCAAATGGAAGTCTTCTACCAATTAAAGATCTTCTAGTATGGAACCACTTGTTTGCAATATTGAACATTTGCTATCATCATCATGAGTACCAATTGTTGGATGCCACTTGAAGAAACATTTAAGTCTGTATATCCATTTGCATTGTTGTCTTGTTCTTGTACTCTAATCACATGAGCTTCTAATTGTAGACTTGAACTATGTTGATTTGCCTAAGCTGCCAAGTCCGGTTTGGACCAATGACAAGCTTTTTCACACCTCTAATTAAGGGTTATCTTGCCAATGTTGTACTTGTCACTTGTTAACAATCCAAAATAGATCAAGTACTTGGGTTCACTAGCTCATGAACAAACTCATATGCATACCACTAGATCAATTAATCATTCAAGCAATAGTGGTAGGCTTATGAATTTAAAATATTTCATATGTAATGCATGATTCTAATAAGCATGTACTATATGCACTAACCGCATACTAGTATGGGATGAAATGATCATGCACATTACAATGATACCTTTGCTATGTTGGAGAAGAGGATAGTCAAGAAAATTCCAATTTAGCTCCAAATAGCAATGTGAAGTCCAATTGATAAGCTTGGTGAAGACCAATCATAGATACCAATTGATAGATCAAATCTTCACCTATATGAATTGAAAACCACTTTATGATCAAGTGCACTATCTTGTTGTGGTTGACTTGCTTCTTCTTTTGATCATTGCTTGCATGAGAGAACTACTAAGAATATCCGTACCCGTGATCAGATCTTGGCTGAAGTACGTCAATGGCTACTTCAGGCTCAGCAGCTGTCCAAGTGTTATTACGACGCCTCACACTGGGACGTGGAGTTTGCGGTTGGTGACTGGGTCTGGTTCCGCCTGCTCAACAGGACGACCAAGTCCCTTGAACCGCACACTAAAGGGAAGCTCGGTCCCCGCTATGCAGGACCGTTCCGTGTTCTGGAACGCATCAGCCAAGTTGTCTATCTGCTCAAGCTTCCAGAGGGTGCCCGTATCCACGACGTTTTCCATGGACTGCTGAAGCGTCATCGTGGTGACCCTCCACTGGCTCGGGTGTTCTGCCGTCGGTACTAGATGGCCGTCGACTACCTAAACCTGAACAGGCGCTGCAGGCGAAACAGCGGTGCGGCGCATCGCACGTCCTCGTCAAGTGGCGTGGCTTGCCAGAGGCTGATGTGACTTGGGAACTCCTCGACGTTCTGCGCGACTCCTACCCCGACTTTCAGCTCGAGGACGAGCTGTTTGCGCAGGCGGGGAGGGATGCTATGACCGGCGTGCAATATCAGAGGTGCCGGCCTATTAGTGGCTAGTAAGCCTGGCTTATGCGGCAAGGGCTAAAGGCCCAAGTATTTATATTTATTTAATATTAGAGATATTATTCTTATTTTTAGATGAGAGGTATAAATACTTGTAAGACTCTTGAGATTGGATTTTTAAGCAGAAGCAACTTATTGTTGCCGGCTTTCTGAAGGAAGCCGGGAAAACCCTAGCCACCCTTGTCTTCTTCCTCTCACGCCCAGCACGCTCCTGCCCGACATCCTCGACTTCGTGCACCGGCCGTTCACCCCTACAACCTTCACCCTAAACCCCACAGGACCCGATCTCCTAACAACCTCCTATTTCGTTTAGCTGTAACCCTGTTTTGCTCATCTTTGACAGATTGGATGCAGCTCTTGGCCTCTGGCATATGTTTTGTTTTCTTGAACATGTAGGGGAGCTAGATATTGAAGGAGAAAGGGTTATAACTATAGATGCACACCCACCCACTCACCCACACTTGTTCTTTATCACCCTTTGTGGCAGAGCCCAGAGATCTAAGACTATAAGAGTGAGTGAGGGTGGCCGGCCGGCGCTTCCCGACAAAGTATAAGAGTGAGTGGTGGTGGCCGGCTGGCGCTTCCACGTCGATCTTCGTCGGGAGCGTAACTGGAGAACCCCACAATAGTGTCCTAAACGCAGGGGGACAACTCTGTTGCCCTGCTTACCCCCTAACTGCCTAGTCCCTGGACCCTAATATAATTTGGATACAAACGCATGCACACAACTGAACTCCTATGCCGTGCCTCCTGTTGTGGATGGGATTGTGGGTGCGCCCATGTCTTCTGCAGCTATATTGGTCTATGAATCGATGGACAGGTTCCCATGTGGCCATGTAGCATCTTCTGGCGTCACTGGACAATGTGCCACACTCCGCGACGAACAGCAGCACGGAGGACACACTCTGGTGTCGGCAACAGGCGGCCTTTTTCCATAGGTGGCAAGGTGGGGGTAGCTGCTGGTAGAATTCCATGGTACAGCTTCAACACTCCAACATGGAACACGTCATGGATTCTAGCATTTTCAGGAAGTGCAAGACTATATGCCACTTTGCCAACTCATTCTGTAATCAGGAAGGGTCCAGCATACTTTGGGCCCAACTTTCCTGCCCGCTGTTCCACCAGCATTCACGCTTGCCTGTTTGGCAGCCACAGCCACACCCAGGAGCCCACTGCAAACTCAAGGTCACAGTGAGCCTGATGCAGTTGTTCTTCGACCTCTGCCAAGAAAGTGTCCCTATCCTGCAGCATGGACTCCACTGCTTGAATGTTTGCAGAGCCAAGCTGGAAGGGAATCAACGGCTGTAGGGAACAACCATGGACTACTCTGGATTGTGTATCCTTGAGGGCTGTGTGAAAGGAAGACTAAGGGTGACCGGTGGTGGCCGGCTGGCACTTCCACGGCGTTCATCATGTGGGCACCATTGGGAGCGAAACTGGAGAACCCCTAAGGCCTTGTTTACTTCCCAGAAAATTTTGCAAAATTTTTCAGATTCCCCGTCACATCGAATCTTTAGACGCATGCATGGAGTATTAAATATAGACGAAAATAAAAACTAATTGCACAGTTTGGTCGAAATTGACGAGACGAATCTTTTGAGCCTAGTTAGTCCATGATTGGACAATATTTGTCAAATACAAACGAAAATGCTACAGTGTCTATTTTTTAAAAATTTTCGGAGCTAAACAAGGCCTAAACAGAGTATCCTAAATGCAGGGGACAACAACTCTGTTGCCCTGCTTAAATACTAACTACCTAGTCCCTGGACTCTAATACAAGTCGGATACAAACGCACGCAAACAACGGAACTCCCTATGCCGCGCCTCCTGTCGTGGGTGGGATCGTGGGCGCCCACGTCTTCTGCCGCTGTCCTGGTCTTCCCCTTTCTTCCATTCTCTTGTACTAGTATAATGCCCGTGCTAACGCTCCGGTTTAATTTTGGAATGCTTCTAAAAACAAAAATTATAGTTCAGAAATATTTTTTCATGTAACAAGGCATAATAGAGCTATTTGTCGTATTATGAGCATCTATGTTACATTTTGTCTAACTCTTTAATCATGTATTGGACATCTTCAGGGATGTTGTCGAAACATTCGTTTGCTTTGCTCGTCAAAATATGCGCCAAAAATTCCATCCTCAGCGAAGTTGAGTGCTGTGCATGGCAAATGATAATTAGTTATTATTATTTTTGTAGTGTAAGATATATATTGTTATAGGCCATATATGCTTACACGGTTGATTTGTGGCAAATTTTCGCCGTCCCACAACTTTATGAAGTTGTATACAAGAAAGCCTCCCAATTTCCTGGACAAGAGTAGTTGTTATTGATGTGCACAATGAATGAAATAACCATTTTACTGACAAATGTCATCGCTGATCTCATCTGAACCTAGTTATTTTTTGATGATTTTGTAAAAAAAAATCAAACATCTTAAGTAATTATACAACTAAATATTGTAAGTATTTGAAAAATTATAATTTTTTATTTCAACTTACAGCAAATCAGATGCTGATAAATTATAATTTTTTATTTTAACTTACAGCAAATCTGAGTTCATGAAGTGGTATTTTAAATCCAAATAGCCATATTTAAGCATTCATGATCCATCTCTCGATCCTCATTTAAAATATTTTTAATCTTTCTAAGATCTAAAAAAATTGAGTACGGTCTTGTACTCTGTACGGAGTAAATATATTTAAATGCTGATTACCTGCGTTATATTTGTTACAATAAATATTAAAATAGAGTGACATCTCGTATAAATAAAATTCATGTCATGTATCCGATATTTACCAATGGCCGCAGATAGTCTACTTCCGGACGTGGTTGCTGTGCCGATGCTAGTATCGTTACGATCCCTATATGCAGGTGGTTGGATATTTTCCTTGTCCAAACAAAGTGCAGAGTTCTGGGATTCAGTCTTCTTCCTTTATGGAGGATACGGACGCGAGTACCCACGTTATTTCCTTCTCACTTCTTCCTTTTATTCGTCGAACAAATACTATATATGTACCCTGTTTGGCATCATACATGCGACGTTAGTGATATCACTTAGTGCATTGGGCATATCTCGCGGCGTCGACATTGAGTAGGTGAGGAGGCAACACCTTTTGATTTTTCAAAGGATCGCGGTTGTTCACAACAGAACAATCAGAATGCACAAATTTAGAGAGAGAAATTTTCGTCTATATTTAATACTCAATGCATGTGTCTATAGATTCGATGTGATAGGGAATCTTAAAAAATTTTGCGTTTTTAGGTGGAAGTAAGGTCTTGTTTAGTTTCAAAAACTACCCAAAATTTTTCAAGATTCTTCGTCACATCGAAACTTGCGGCACATGCATGGAATATTAAATATAGATGAAAACAAAACTAATTGCACAGTTTGCCTGTAAATCACAAGATGAATCTCTTGAGCCTAGTTAGTCCATGATTAGACAATGTTTGTCAAATAAAAACAAAAATCCTACAGTATCCGAAGACAAAAAATTTTGCGAACTGAACAAGGCCTAAACAAGGCCCGAGCACATTTGACATTTCAACCCCCCTGCGTCCAACGGTGACATGGAATCGCACCACTCGAGCAAGACGAGCAACTGCAGAGCCATGGAGGAGGACCGGCTGAGCAGCCTCCCCGACGATCTCCTCCACGCCATCCTCTGCGGCCTCCCGCTGAAGCAGGCCATACGCACCAGCGCGCTCTCCCAGCGGTGGGGGCCCTAGTGGCTCCGCGCGCTCGCCGCCTCCTGGGTGCTCGACCTCACGGACCGAGACTTCGCCCGCGACCAGTCGCCGGCGCGGGCCGCGGCCACGGTGAGCCACCGCCTCCGGCTCCACGCCGAGCACGGCGCGCCGCTCGACGTGCTCCGCGTGGCGCTGGCGTCCCCGCCGTCGTCAGGGGCAGCAGGGCCGAGCGACGGCTCGTTCAGGTGGGACGTCATCGGGTGGATCGCGGCCGCCGTGAGGAGGGGCGCCAGGGAGGTCGAGGTGGACGTCCTGCACCTGACGACGTTCCTAGAGCTGGAGCTCCCCGGCGACCTATTCCAGGCCAGGAACTCGCTGGAGCGGGTGGCGCTCGGCGGGCTTAGCCTCCGCGTCGTCCCTCTCCCCGCGGCGGACCTTGCTGGCCTCCGCTCGCTCTCCCTCAGCCACGCCGACGTCACCGACGAGGTGGTCCGGGGCATTCTCGCCAGCCGCGGCGGGCCTCGCTAGCATTCTCGCCACCGATGAGGCGGTTTTCTTTTATTTGTGTGATCGGAAGAATCGATCCCAAGACGCGGCTGACGGAGGTTTGATTTGACGTGAGACTGAGGGTGTGTAAGATCGTGATCATACTTCTAATCTGGGCCGTTAAATCTGTAGGACATGTGTCGTGAGTCGTTGATCTTGCAGGTGGGATTTGCCTGGAGAAGATTTCAATTATAGTAGAGATACTATACCGGTCATAACATCTTGAAACAAAATGGATGAGAAGACGATCAAGGATGACAAAAAGTTAATACAAAAGAAGTAAAGAACTAGTGTTGGACAAATAAATTTGTGGTTTTCTGTAACTGCTGTACCTCTTCCTAACTGCACATCCTGGCAAACTAGCTCCACGCTTAGGCTACCTGCTGGGTTGGCAAAATGCAAATAAGCCCTATTGAAGTTACACCTCTACAGTGGGGACCTCCCCTGCTGTATTTAATATTCAAAAAAAGCTACACCTCTTGAACTCTTACAGTCTTACCTGATATTTCATAATCTGTACACCACTAGATTCACTTGATTGTTTTTGCTGCTTCCCTGCTTTTATCCACCAGGACATAAGCCTATTTGCCTACTGAGAATCAACCGCAGGCCTACTGTTCTGCTGGTCCTGGTTATTCAACCTTTAATGTACTTGTGTATTGAACCTTTTCAGAGAACTGCAGTTAGGGCATGATTTGTGTCTCTGTTGTAGTTTGGTCACACAAATCTGCATACATCATTGTTCTATTGTGTGGCCACTCTCCTGCAGTTTGCCTTGGACTTCTTTCTCTTGTGGCAGTAGCTCCACTGAAGATCTTGCATTAATTTTCCAGATCCACACCCAATGAGCCTCCATAACTGAGCCTATAAACTGGAGATTGCAGTCCACTTTATATTATGACAAATATCCTAGTATGTACCGATGGCTGTCCAACTTTATATTATGACTCAGGCCTCAGCTTATCCGGTGGTGCGACATCTACCTTCCTTTTATCTCCAATTGAGTGTATGAGAACTAAGCCATATAGATCTTGGTTGCCTTTATTTTTTGAAAAATAATGTTTTTGTCATAGCATTGATTCTACCACGGTCGACTATAAGTTTTTGCATCATGGTTTGCACACTCATCCTTTCTTTCACATCATCTCTGATTTCTCATTTATATCTTCCCGTTCAGCTCAAATTATTCGGAACTATTCAACTTAAATCTGACTTTTACTTAAAAGGAAACGACTTGTACTTTTAAGAACTTGTTTATTTCAACAGCAGATCCATCTAAAAGGTTGACAAGGCAACAGGTGCAATTCAATTGTTGAACAAAGCAACATGCACAGTTCAATTGTTGAAGGGGCATAGAAGGGGACGATTGAGTAGTGATTGTGATGCGTCCTTGCCCCTGCTGACCTTTGTGGAGTTTATTTTTGAACTGAAAAAGTAGTCTATGCTTGCAGCTTAAATTCGACTACCTTCAACAAAGGAAAACTAAACTCTCTCAACTCAAAGATTAAATTGATCAAGGCAAGGGTAGCTGTCCCATAGGCATATTTCCTGTGGTCTTGCATTTCCTGCTTGTCATTGCTGTTCAAGACATTAGAGACTGTGATTGAAACTTTTTACGAAGCTTAGTCTGTAAACATATACGTTCATAGGGGTCGATGGGTTAGGGTTGATGTGCTTGCATCCCTCCTGGCTGGCAACGTCCTGGTTTAGCAGTGAACTTCAACATAGGAAATGGTTTAGTTTTCTCAACTATGACAGTCATTCTTAAACTCGTGCTACCATGCTGAGCATGCCTGTTGCAACAACAAATCCATCAGAAAAGTTTAGGCTCTGTTTGGTTCCACTTGCTAAATTTTAGTTAGCTAAACTTTAGTCACTTAATTATGGCCGTATGACGGTATGGTGCAAACTGGTTCGGGAAAGGGTGGAGCGATAGGTGCGACAAATCGAGAAGCGATTGGAGATTATTAGTATTGTGCAAACTTAATTATGGCCTATGGCCTTGTTTGGATGTTGCAAACCGAGCTGGTATCCTGTTCCATTCCTAATGGATAAATTTGCTCACTTATTACATCAGAGGCAGCCTTACTGCTCGACTACCAGCCATTCATGATTATTGCCTCCCGCAAATAAGGATGACAGCTCTGGTAAAGTAAAGTGGTCATGTCAACTTGTTATTCTTTAATTTTTTTCCTCAACATCCAAAGACTTGTACGGATGGAAGGAAGGATTCTAGCACTGCACACCAATGCAAAATTTGTTGCGTCATATATATTGTTTAGAACGAATCAATATCACCAAATAAGCTTGACAGTGTCAACGGATCAGCGGATTGGTCCAGCTGAACACACTAGGATCAGCATATCAACAACATGAATTTGTTTTAATTATTGTTCTCCATTATGACTCTCGCCATTTTCGAACTTAATTACATTCTAATACCCTGCTTGTTATTTTCGATAAGGTTTGACACATTAACATGGTGCAAATCAGTTCTTCAAGGGGCACTGAAGCAGTGCGGCGAATCGAGAAGGGATCATTGTTTAGTGCTATTGTCCACGCTGATAATAGCGTGTATATATAGTTTCATGACTGTAGACCAATAACTTCCAACTAATAATGTATATAAACAAAGATAAACTTCATGGGTGATGATGATGTGACTAGCATAACCGTGCACATTTGTCACCGTTACAATTAAATACTTGACAACATGATGCATGATAGGTGCGCCCAAGGGTGTCTGACTTCATTGGTGCAACTGCTGCAACATGAACATACATCAAAGTCAAACCTAACAGTCCCTACAACTCTTAGTCTATCTCATTGGCCTGATGCAGCCTCTGGACAAGTCCGATATAGCTCTCATTCTTTGCAGTTGTTCAGTAACATATCTTTCTATCTTGTGAATATATTATGGTTTTGCTTCTTGCAGCACACTACCATTCTGTACGGCGTGGCGTCCATATATATATATATGTTTGCTACCATTGGAGGGTGCATACCATAAGAATATCTCAGTGTTTGCCGGATCATCAACTCTTGGCGATAGTTTATAGCTGAGTAGCTATTAGCATTAGCATGTTCTTCTCTGGGTTCTCGTACCACCAGCAGCCAGGTAGTCCAGGCGATGCATCAGCTGCTCCGTCCGACGACAGGGACCACAACCTCACGGTGCTCCTCACCTTCGGCATCTTCTTCTCCTTCATCCTACTCTACCTCGTCGCCGGCGTCATCTGGGCCTCCGTCGTCACCGCTTGCGCCGTCACGCTCTCCTTCTGCTACCTGAAGATTCGCCAGCGTGGTGCGCTGCGTCGTAGAACGGCCATGCGCGCAGCGCGGCCGCGGAGCGGTGGCCGGACAGAAGCTTTAGCGGCGGTTGTCCTGTCCGCGATCCCGGCGTTTGTGTACAAGCGGGAGGGTGGTATCGGCGGCGGCGGAGACGCGACAGGGTGGGCGCAGTGCGTCATATGCCTGGGGCTGGTGCAGGTCGGCGAGGTGGTGCGGCGGCTGCCCGTGTGCAACCATCTGTTCCATGTGGAGTGCATTGACATGTGGCTGCGCTCGCACTCGACGTGCCCCATCTGCCGCGCTGCCGTGGAACCCAACGCCGCCGGCCAGCCAGAGCCGCCGCCGGTTTGAAGGGTTGATTAATTATTATTATTATTGACCACTGATGTCCGTTGCAGGTAGCTCTAGCAATGCGCTTGTATAGAGTTTGTAAACTATAAAAATCTGTGAGACTGTGACTATGCTTTTGAGATGGAAGTACGGAGCACTAGATTGAAATTACATGTCTTACTGTCCCACCTATTTGCCCTTTTTCTTTAGGACACTCCCAATGCTAGAAACCATATGTAGTTTCTATATCTATTAATTTTTATAGACACTATATATAAAAACTATGGTCCCAATGAATAATTTCTATACAATAATTTATTATCAATCATATTCATTCTCAACCAATCATATCACTTCATGTCTTGGATTTCGTGTAGATATGGTTTCTAACTTAGACCTAGTTTCTATGATTTTTACTCTCTCTTCAATAACTACCTTGCCATATTAGCAAAATATTTGAGTGGCTCTATAATTAATGTCTATAGAAACTATGATAGTTTTTGCATTGGGAGTATCCTTATAGACTACACCTATATACTTTGTTTGAATGACTTATTATTCGTCGACCCTGTTTGCTAGTCTGGAAAATTATGGCTATAGTAAAAGGAGCCTGATTGTTGGATTTTTCTTTGCCATCATCTATCTACACATGACCGCGTGTCCATTCTATTTGAGAGTATCCATAGTTTGACCAATAATCAAATCTGAGCCTTTTTTGAAGTCAAAGCCTGTTTGGTTTCCTCCTCGTCAAATCTATTTGGCCCACACAACGCTCGTAGGTGTGCACTCCCAATGCTGACTCTATCATAGTTTCTATAGTCATTTATTATCTTTGTATTTATTATATTTGCTGATGTGGCACTGTATTTAATGAAGAAAGAGATGCAAAAACGAAGAAACCGAGTCTTAGGCCTTGTTTAGTTCCCAAAAAATTTTACAAAATTTTTCAGATTCCCTGTCACATCGAATCTTTAGATGCATGCATGAAGTATTAAATATAGACAAAAATAAAAACTAATTACACAGTTTGGTCGAAATTGACGAGACGAATCTTTTGAGTCTAATTAGTCCATGATTGGACAATATTTGTCAAATACAAACGAAAGTGCTACTATTTTTATTTTACAAATTTTTTTGAAGTAAACAATACAAATTTTTTTGAAGTAAACAAGGCACCGTACAAAGGGAATAAATTTAAAAACCTCCACCGAGAATGACGTCGTTAGAACCAGGATCGAATGCCTAGCAATCAGATGCCTGGTAGGCCGTGATCCAAACACATCCTCAGGAGCATATTTTAAAAAAAAAGTTTTTTTTTTGCGTGGACCTCATTTGTAGGACTTAGTTCTAAATTGGTTATTTACTTATAAATCTAATTATACTTATATTGCTATGATTGTTGTAATTGAAGTGTTAGTTCATTCACTGTATTTTTTTTAACAGATTTCATGTTTTGCCCATTGTTTCTTTTCTCATGGTTACTTGTTGAGCATTATATATTTTTGTATAATTTGTTATCTATAGAATAATTCTCTGTTCTTGACACTGTCGTTTTGAAAGTTTGATATGTTTCCTCCGTTCAAGGCTCTCAATCTTTGTGTACTTCTAATCCATCAAATGATTCTGTTCTTTGCATTATCTCATTAATAAGTTGATATGTTTGATTAATTCCTGTTTTTTGCTGTTTCAATTTTCCTTTTTTTTATTTTGTTATTTCCCTATTTTGACATGTTTTGGTTAATTAAATGCCTAAGTAATTATTACTTTGCAATCCATAAAATAATTTTGGACTTTTTTCATTTGCATATGCTTTATTCCAATACATAAAATATATTTAGTTTTATTAATATTTTGCAGTTCCATAAATTAATTTTGGATTTTGTCACTTTGATTATTTTTTATCTGCATATGCTTTGTTTCAAATATAAAATTTATTATTTTTTCTATATATATGATGCACAGGTGAAAATCTTCATTTTTAAAGGATCAACAATGCCTAGAGACAGGAGGGGTTAATAAATAGACTAAACCTGAAGAATGGAAACTTCACAACGAATTAAATGGTAGGTATCATAAATTCTGGTCTTACTCAGAATTTCTGACCATGATCAAAACATTCCAGCCGTGCAGGAAGAGATCGTAATCGTTCTAACAAATTTGACTAACGAAAAAGATATTTACTTTTACCACACGTGTAGGAATGTATGATGACCGAGATCCACGAGATGATTTCCACTAAAAGTTTCACAACTAGGGAGAAAATAATAAAGAACTATCAAGGACAAGCTCAAGACGCAAGAACACATAGATTTAACCTGAGGTTCAGTCACTCCATGCATAAAGGAGTACTTACGTCCTTGTTGTTGAGGAGATTAATGTTAGTCCAAGATGGTCAACTAGGGAGAGAGGGATGAATAATCATTTTAAAATCTAATCGCTACTAGTAGTCGATATAAGCAACGTAATTAAACTACTTATCTAGCCACGACTTCACCCCTCTATCTTATAGAATCTTACATCGCCATGAGATAACACACGATTTTTTACTAAGGTTCATTTGCTTCCCGGTAAACTAGTCCTCGTTGTGGCGATACACCCACTTGATGGATCACATGCTAATTGGCAATCTAAAGCCAACCCCTCAACGGGTGCTGCACATCCACTCATAAGATAAGGATCCTCCAAGCCACGAGCAATCCACTAGAGTAGCCAATTGTGATCTTCTATGGGGAAGGCTTAAGAACGCCTCACAAATCAATTGGTGAGGCTCGAAACAATCTCCAATCACGAGCTTAACACCTCCGCTGCTCCAAGCCATCTAAGGTGTCAGAAAACACCCAAGAGTAACAAGAAATCCACAGCAAAGTCACGGATCAAGTTCCACTATAGATGCAACTCTCAATACAATGCACTTGAATCTAACTAAATCTCACTAGGATGAGCAATCAAGCAAGGAGATTAGTGGAGGTGATGTTCTCTAGCTCAAAGTATGTCTCAAGTATTCAAATGTGTAAGAGAGAACTCCCCAAACCCGGCTACCTTCTATTTATAATGTTTCACTCAAAGGTTAGCCGCTAGGGACAAAGCTCGAGGGCATCAGACACTCTGATGCTTGTGCGTCGAATGTGGTCCAGCGTCCGACTTGCCTGCCACGCGCATTAGATCGCCGCCGCATGTCCTCAATTAAATGTGATCTGTTGATCACCAACAGACACTTAAATGTTAAAGTTCTTAGAAGGAGGCATCGAGCGCTACTCTGAGAGTTCTAGAAACTCTCTAGGACGCGTCAGATGTGTCTGACGGTGCGGCATCGAACGCATGCCAGCGTCCGACACACACAATGCTGGAACCCTTCTGCTATAGTGTGAGTAATGGACGCGTCGACACCAAGGCGTCGGGTGCTCTCATGCACAAGAGGTTAGAGTAATCTTCAAAGAGGTTTCATCGAGCATTTTCCTACTTGGGCATGACTATTGAAAGAACTAGAAAATAGAGACTAACTCCTATGATTATTCTAACTATAGGTCATTGAGCTACATTGATTAGTGCAATTACATTTAGCAATCATGGTCAGAATAATCTCACATTATACTCAGGAGACATTGCTAAGGTGGGTCAGGAATAGAGCAAGACATCACCCTGCAACTTAAGGCTTACAAGTCCTATATTCGGAGAGTGGACTACGGAGGACTCAACAAAGTTATAATAGTCACCTTCGTGATCTATCATATGGCCTAGAATATAGGGGGCATTCACAGATAAATAATGTATAAGCACCACATTTACAAAATATCTACCATTCATCTCTTGATCATCAGGATGAGTGCTATACGAACAAGAGCATAAACACAAAACTACTCTAACTATACTAAACATATAATCAACGTAGACGACAAACATTATAATTATGAATACAGAATTATAACAAGTCATATCAAGTATCCAACTCACCCACGAACTAGAATAAGAACTAGAGGAAAACATGAACTAAATGACGAACTACATGAATTGGACGAACTAGACAAGAACACGATGAACTAGACAAGATAAATTAAAACAAAAACTAGACGATCTAGATGATGAACTAGAAGAACAAAAGATAGCGCGCCACTCTAGCTGCGCGGGCACCCTTGCTCCTTCCTCGGGGCCCCTCCATCCTTGTCGGATCTCCTTCTTCCTCCGACAGATCTCCTTGGTAGCCTCCCAGTAGATCTCCTCCCTAGCGAGCTGAGGCTGACGGATCTTCCTCGTAGTGCGCAGGGGGCGAGCTCGAGCCAGTAGAGCTCCTCCGTCTCTCAGGCAGGCTAGCCATGTGTGGCCCTTAATGTGTGTGGAGAGAGAGAGGGTGAGGGGAAGAAAGTCTTAAACTCAATGATATGTGGGTCCAGCATGTCATTGTTTGCTGATATGGAATTTGAGAGCTTTGTTTGTGAGCTACTGGTGGAGTAGAAGAAATTTATTGGGCCAACAAAAATAGGGGAGAGCGCCCAAATCCAAAGTAGGAGCCCTAATTTGGGGGCTTCTGCTAGAATTGCTCTAAGTCACTTATGTCTATATAGCATATTCATTTTCTTAGTACTCACTTTTCAGGATTTAAAATGAATATTTAGGACCCTAAATGGTTTCAGATGAAAAAGTCATAAACTACAAAGAGCCTTTTAGCTATATGACTTTGGGAAAAAAAATACATCTTCCTTGTGTGGCTCTTTTTTCTAAACTTACCTGTATGGCCTCTCGAAACAAAATTTCTTTCTTCTATGACCTTCCGTCCATGATGTTAAGTCAAGGATAAAATAACCATTTTACCCCTAGCGAAAATGTAGAGTTTTGTTTGTCTCTTGTACATCTCTACTATAATTGAAATCTTCTCCAGGCAAATCCTACATGTAAGATTAACGACTCACAACACATGTCCTACAGATTAGACGACCCAGATTAGAAATATGATCACGACCTTACACACTCTCACCCTCGCGTCATCTCACTCATGCCCACGCTCGCGCGGCTCTCATGATCGCAACAACCAGGCCACGGTTCGATCCCTCGCGTTGTCTTTTTTTTTCTTCCCGTTCCTTTTCACTCGAGCGATTGTGGCACCGACTCCTCTCCCCAACGCCCAACAACAGGGAGCCGCCACCGCTGGTGGCACAGGGGGAGCGCGGGGCTGGCCACCACGTGAAGGTGCAGGACTGCGCGATGGAGGCCAAGCATTGTGGCCAGCCGAAGCGGCGGCGGCCAGGCGGGTAGCCGACATGGCAAGCTGTTGTCCGCGATCGCCCGGTGGCTCGCGGCTCGGCCAGCTTGATGGCGGCATGGCCAGCCACAGCGCCCGCCTCACCCTTCTAGAAGATTTTGAAAGCGAACCCAAGCAGGTAGCCGCGTTCCCCCTCAACCCAAACCCTAGCTCGACTAGCCACTCCCTGTGATTCCAAAGGATTTTTAGATTCTTGGCGATTTTGGCAGGGCAGTTCGTTTGGTTTTTCCTATTCCCATGGAACTTCAATGACTTTTTCGGTGTGGTGGAGTGGCGACTAATTTCTCTCTGTTGTGCAGATCCTAATTTCTTTCTGTCGAGCAGATCCGGTGATGGATTGTGAGGTTTATTTCTTCACTCATGATGCTTCCTCTCCCTAACACGAATCTGAATGTATCTAAATCCAGTTCTTGTTCTCAGTATCTGGGATTGGAGTCACAAGGCAACTGTAGTCCGCACCATCCTTGACCTTGTTCATTCGAGATTTACGTCTAGATAGATAACTGCAATCTGATTTTTTGCAAAATAATTACACAGTTTGGAAAGTCGATTTTACATTTTGAGTTAATATAATACACTACTCAAATATCACATTGGACTAACAATTTGTATCTGTACCTGTACTATTTTGCTTATTTATTTACAAATAAGCTAATCGTGTTTCTGTCCCTCTGTACATCTGAATCTTGACGTGGTTAGTTTGCTCATTGTGCATGCCAAACTAGAGTCAAGAGGAAATTGAGTATAGAAGAACAAGATTTAGTGCTAACTGTGTCGTCATAGTATCTCTGTGGCTTGAACCAGATGATACCTGGCTGCATGCTCTCATACATTCAGATTTTCTTGCAGATTATGAATTTCACATAAGTGAGCAGAGTTCTTACAGACTTCAAATTTTCCATGCTTGAAACAGGGGCCAATGGTGGGTGCTTATTCGGTTTGTTTATGTATGGACATCTAATGTGTTGTTTGCACTGCAATTTAATGGAATATGAGAGAAGGGTCCAAGGTTTCCTGTTCATGTCAGGTGGGGATACCCCATTGTGAGATTTGTGTATTGTTCCTACTTTTAACTTTTTTTCTTTATGGTGTTGCCTTAGATTAAAAATATGAATGCTTAGAAATACATTTAGAGTCTGATTTCATAATATGATGCTCGGTATGGAATCCAGTTGTTCGATTGATACTCTCTAGGTCTGGGATTGCTGGAAACAAGCTTCCTACTGTCTCGGTGAGTTCTTCACATTTCCTTTCTTGGATCATTTTTTTAGTTCAAGTTCTCTATGTAACTTGGTATTGTAATGCTAGGCTAGGCAATAAATCTGTGTAACTTGGTATACTCCTGACTGAGAACTCAAGTTACTTTGGTGCTTGTCTGGTAATAAATCTGCACCCTAATCATTGCAAGGTTTTCTATATTAGCCAATTTATTTCTACTGAAAAAGGAAACTGTGATATTGCAACCTGCTCAAGAGCTTCTATTCTTTGGCGGAATACAATTTTACACACAAGATCTGTTTTCCTGAACTACAAAACCTGCTATAGAATCAAAGTGGTGAATAAGGACATTGGTGAATAGTGATAAGTGTATATGACTGAGGTGACATTTGGTACATTGACAGGATCAAAGTGGTGAATAAGGACATGTTTTCTGCAAATTTGAACCACGTTGGGATGCTGTCACGCTTGTCATCGACGATCCAGGTGAGAAAAAAAATACATCTTGCAAAGCTGTTCCACATCAGACTGTGAGCGGAGGTATTTGATGTGAAGCTAAAACTGTGCTGCAGGTTGCGTGCAGAGGCAAATTATTTGAAGGAGCAATGACATTCATGTGGTCATGTTTCTAAAATTCAAGTCTGCGCTCGATGGGACATTCATTTGAAGAAAGCGTAAATATACTTTTATAGCTTTTATCACTAAATCAATTGTAAATTTACTTCTATAGCTTTTATCACTAAATCAATTGTAAGCTCATGTCAAGTAGTTTTGTTTTGTAATAAATCTAGATATAAAACCAGGAAAAGCTATCATACATCCTGTCATCCAGCTGCCCTACTCCAAGTACAGATACTTAGAAAGTACTATGGTAGTGTTGATCAAGTTACATGTGAAGGAAGGCTAGGGCTTCAAAACTTAAATTGGTGTGCACTTTTTAGAACTTTTTAGAATTTGGATCTTTGGCCCTTGTATGATTCAATTCTTATGTTTGTACATCTACATACAGGTGCAACAACGTTCTATATCATCATGGCGTTCCAGAGGATGTAAAGTGAAAAGATGTGAGATCCATGTTAGATTGAACGCATTCAGTCTTTTATTTTTGTGCTATATATATTCTTATTTTATAGAAACCTATTGTCTTTTTTCTCCGTGGCGTTAGCACGGGCATACTACTAGTTTAGAGTAATATTAGCAAATAAATTCATACATAACAATACATAATAATACATATAATCATATCATCTTTTCTTGATCCGAACTCCTAATTAAACATTCTGTAAGCTGGTTTTTATCGGATAATAATTTTCCCAAAGTCATCTTTTCTTGACCTAGACTCCTAATTAAACGTTCTGTATACCTTTTTTATCATGTCGACCAGAGGAACACAATTCTGGAGCCCATCGTGCATTTTGACAAAGCATCAAAACAATTTCTACTGGAAATTATGAAATCATCCCCTTCTGTCCATATTTTGCTGACAATCCCGAAGGTTGTAATGTATGATGTCAGGGACGATTGTGCTAAATGTATTTCCAATATTTTTTTTATTTTATTCCATATTGTCATGCTTTACTGTTGCTACGTTTTACCCTGGTTGAAAAACACGGGTATAAATCTCCTACAACTAAAAAGACACATCTTTTGGTGAAAAAAAAGTTTGGTTCTTCCATCTGCCTCTTCTGCCTGCGACTGACGCTCCTGGTCGCAAGTTTAGGAAAGTCTCCACCTGCGGCGTCTCTTTCCTTCCTTGCGCCACAAATCACTCCGCGCACTCGAGCCCTCTCTGTTCTGGATCCGGACGCGGACGTCCTCTTCCTCCCCGCGACTCGATTCACGTTCTCCGCGCCCTAGAGCCATGTCTTCTGGATCCGGACGCGGCCGTCCTCCGCGCACTTGCCGCCAACTCCATTCGCTTGCTGCAGTCTAGCTCGCTGCCCTCCATTAGACGCAACCAAGCTCGCGGCCATCAGTAAACGCCACCTCCATCCAGCCCTGCGTTCTCCGGTGCCGCCGAACCACCGTCCAACGGCTTGGTGCCCGCCGTCGAAATCACACCTCCGTTCTTCGGTGACCCAGCCGCCGCCGTCCTCTAGAAGGCACCGAGAAGAGCACGCGGGCTTCTCTGCCTATGCCACAGATAGCGCTGCGACGTGCCCGCCGCCCAACCGCACCCCAGCTCGCCGCCCGCCTTCCTCTGGAAACCACCGCGAAGAGCACGCGGGCGTTCTCTGCCTACGCCGCGGAGGGTGCTGCGACGTGCCCGCCGCCCAACCGCAACCCAGCTCGCCGCACGCCGTCCTCTGGAAACCACCGTGAAGAGCACGCGGGCGTTCTGTGCCTACGCCGAGGAGAGCGCTGTGACGTGCTCGCCACCCAAGGTAACAAGCTCCCTGTTTACGAAGTATGCAATCCCTTCTCCTATCTCCTTTCTCCCATGTCAGGTTGTAGGCCATCTAGAATATTTCACTTCTGCTTCATTTGTCCACCAAGACTTCAATTATTTATTTTGCTGCTTAGGTTCAGTCTTTTTGTGGTCATGCAATAAGCACAGAACTCTTATAATTGTAAGATTGGTAAAGGTTGCCAAGCTCCTTTGTAAGTGTTCCAGAGAGTGGATTGATAGCCAGAGATCTTGCTATATGGTTAGGACAAACTGGTAGTAAATGAGGCACAATCAAAGTTTGAAATATGGTTAATACTTGCTATATGGTTAATACTTACAAGTACTGCATAGGAAATTTTCCCATGAATGATGGCACAGGACCTGTCAAATAATTCTGTTGCAGGTTTCTGAAACATCATCAAAGACACCAAACCAATTAGCGAAATAAAGAATAGCAGTGTTTAATAATTCTTGGCAGGAAAATAGGGCACTATTGTGAATAATTGCTGGGAGTGATTTATTCAGAAAAAAATAACTTGAGAATATATACAAGTCAGTCAGATGCCATACAGACCTGTCAAAAAATTCTGCTGCAGGTTCTGCAGGTTCCTGAAAAATCATCAAAGACACCAAACCAATTAGCCAAATAAAGAATAGCAGTGTTTACTGATTCTTGGCAAGCAAATAGGGCACTACTGTGAATAATTGCTGAGAGTGATTTACTCACAAAAATATAACTTGAGAATATGTATAAGTCATTCAGATGCCATACAAGTTATTGAGATAGGTAAGGTTCTGCAGCTCGGCTGGTATCTGAATGACAACATTCAAGGCATAAACTTTCCTGCAGAAGCAAAGAACATGTGAAAACAAGGCCTCAGACAGTCATCGTGTGAAATACAAGGAGTAAAGCTAAACTGTTCCTTTTATGGGTGCTTTTCTATTCCATACATATGGGAAATATAAATCTTGACAGGCTCCTGAGTTAATAAAATCAATAACGCATAATCAAGTCTCACCCAGGTTGCAATAGAAATCAAAATTGAATTAGTCAGATTGTTTGTCTGTTGGGTCCGGTTTGGTTTCTTAAAAAAAATCAGTTTAAATAATGTTCAAATATATTGCTTTAGATGCATTGAATTAGCGCTCAAATATACTGCTTTAAGATCACACTAGGCCATGAACCCAATAGAATTTAGTACCTTCTAGAGTTAACATTTTCGGCTATCAGTGCAAACTATCTGCCATTGATCTAAGGTTATTTGAATTACCGCTCAAATGCCTTGAAGAAATAAACAATAGCCTAATTTGAAGTTTGCAAACTGCCTAGGTGTGTTCAATTTCTTTCATGTGTTTGTAGTCAATTAACATGACAAAATAAATAATAAGAATGGCTGAATATTCAGTCACCAGCGTTTGAATGAATTAGCATGAATTAATATTCAGGCGTGTTCAGTTTATTTTATGTCTGTGCAATGTAGTAGGAGTGCATCCTAAAGGTTCATGAATTAGTTTAAGTTGGCTTCATGAATGATTATAGGGCTAAAAAATTCATAAGTAAATGGGCTAACAAACATAACAAGACCAGGTTGCCTACAAATGTGTGCCACATAGAAAATATAGATAATGAACACAAGAATATTCAGTTACTTGGTAAAGATTATGCTCTGGATTTACTGAGATGCGGCGGAGATGCGGTGGAATTTATTTGTAGATTTACTAGAACACGAAAGAAATAGATATCGGAGATATCTATCTTAGCCGTATCACGGGAAAATCTATAAAGTAGAATTTATGAGCCTATAACGTCGTGCTCTCTGTGACCGTGTTTAATTTCACGAACTTTGTTTTTTAAGTCAAATGTAACTTTATAGTTGGTATTTAAGTTTTATTATAATATTATTATCTTATTGTGCGATCCGTGAATTTTAAATAAAAAATATTAGTTATCCCGTAGCAACGCACGGGCACGCTACCTAGTAAATCTACTAAACCTAGAAAGTGCAATATGTCAACCGTGGAATTTATGGCTACCACCGTTAGGAATATATATATATATATATATATATATATATATATATATATATATATATATATATATTTTGCTCATTAACGACTACCGCAATAGATGAGCATCTCCAAGAGTTTGCTATTTCTAGCTTGCCAAATTGTGATGTTTGGCAACTCCGTAAAATAAATAGCAAGTGAAATATTAGAGTATCTCTAAGAGTTTGCCAATTTGGACTTACCAAACAAAAAAATGGGCCCAGCAGTATAACTGTTAGGAGGCTTTCGTGATTGATGGTCGCTGGGAGATTGCGGCGGCGTGGAGACAAGATTTGGTCATCGATTTGCAAATCATTTTGCCACCAGCACTTCAATGATAATACGTCATGCAGCAGCACACAAAAATTAATTCATTCATACTAAATTAATTTAAATAAATATCATCTGAAGATAATTAAATTATCAATAACATGAAAAGCCGTATGTGTCCGTGCACGGCCGCGTCCTGCCAGCCGTATCCGTGTCCGTGCACGGCCGCGCGTGGCGCCTCAAACATGAAAAGCGAGCCCCGCCCCGCCCCGCCCCGCTCGCGGAAACGACGACGGCGACGGTGCAGCTGCCGCGCGCAACGAGATTTCGCGAAGGAGTCCGCGCGGCGGATAAGTGCACGCGCGGAGGGAAGTTTTGGCAAGCGAAGAGTTTTGGCAAGTGTGAATAGTAAATTGTTGGAGAACGTTTTGTGCAACTTTTGTCAAATTTTTTAGTATACCAAGTGGAATAGCAAACTCTTGGAGATGCTTAAACGAAAGAAAAACACACCAGAAACCATGAGCGGCTAATGGTGATACCGCACAAGTCCACGGAACTGATGATGCATCTGATCTAGCTCAAGCTGTGCCCGCAGGTTTCCTGGGGCTGGGGCTGTAGCCGCTGTGTCCGTACTGGGGAGGAGAGCAGGGTTTAGCCATAGGCGGCAGAGGATACGGCTGCGCCCACTGCGGCTGTCCCATCGCGACGCCCGGCACCGGCTCGTCCGTCCGCTGGAAATAGACGTAGGGCGCGATGGCGTACGCGGTGGCGACGGCGGACAAGATGGACGCCAACACGAAGATCAGCGATGGAGACCAACACGAAGACGAGCGGCGGCGCCTCCGCATGGCGACTAACGCTGGGATTGGGGCCGGGATGAGGTGGATCCGGGGCCGAAGGTCCCGCGGCGGCACCTTGGCCGGCTGCGGCGGCATCGGCACCCTCTCTCATCGTGTTTTTTTCGCTTGACCTCTCTGTCTTTCCGCTCAGCAGTAGCTGTAAGGTTGACTCCAACAGCACAAACTCAGGCCTTTTGTTTAGGCCTTGTTTACTTCCAAAAAATTTTGCAAAATTTTTCAGATTCCCTGTTACATCGAATCTTTAGACGTATGCATGAAATATTAAATATAGACGAAAATAAAAACTAATTACACAGTTTGGTCGAAATTGACAAGACGAATCTTTTGAGCCTAGTTAGTACATGATTGGATAATATTTGTCAAATACAAACGAAATTGGTACTATTCACATTTTGCAAAATATTTTGGAACTAAACAAGGCCTTACTTCACCTCAAAATCCAATTTTTTTTTCAAAATTTCTCGTCACATCAAATCTTGCAACATATACATGAATTATTAAATATATATAAAAAATAACTAATTATACAGTTTACCTATAATTTGCGAGACGAATCTTTTGAGTCTAGTTAGTTTATGTTTAGACAATAATTGTCAAATACAAACGAAAATGCTACAATCGAAATCCAAAATCTTTTTGATCTAAACGAGGCCTCAAAATACGTGATTCAGTATTTTGGATACCCAAAACATACTCCAACACAAGACCTAGACAAAGGACCCATTTTGCACCCGAGACCAGACATAATGCAAAAAAGCGTTGTCCAGGAGAGACGACACAAAAATCTTGTCCCTGTAGTGGTGGGTCTGTGGACGAGATTACGGCGAGGACCGTAGCGGGGCAATACCGGCTCGGCAAGGCGAGCCTGTGGCAGGGAGTGGCCGGCCTCGTGCCCCTATCCAGCAGCCTCGACTCCCCCTCCTCCGCCTCTGCCTCATGGGCCGTGAGGCCCACCCTTACCATGCAGCTGGGCGACATCCTCAACCGTGGCCGAGACAAGCTCCGCCTCCTCTACCTCCTCCGCTGACTCGCGCTCTATGCCCAAGCCCGCGACTACACGTTCCTTCCCACCACGGGCACCTGGTGCGTGCTCCACCCCGGTTCCGACGAGCTGCGCCGCACGAGTGGCCTTCGCCTCCGGCCTCGTCGCACGCCGCCGTGTGGGCAGACCGACCCCAATGAAATCCACCTACGACCTTGCTCCACCCGCAGCATGTGGCCAAGCTCGCTAGTGCGGGGCGGCATGCGGTGGAGGACCTATGCGGCAGGCTTGCCGCCGCAAGAGATGAGGGGCTAGTCTCATCGGCGGAGGGAGGAAATTTTGGGTTCACTGTTGGGGAAAGGAAATTTTGGATGGGTGACCTAGTGACTTTGCGTCACCCAATGCTAAGAATGGGTCTTGTATTTAGGTTTGGGCTGTTGGAGATAGTCTAATAAAAGAAATAGCAATTGCGTAGTTTAGACCTTTTGCATTTCAACTGGTGGCGAAACTAACAGAATACCCTAAGAGACTTGACAGAAGAGTATAAAAGGAAGTAATTTTTGTTTTGGGGGCCATATAAGTAAGTTCAAAAAAAGGTCATACAAGGAAGATGTATTTTTTCTAGGGTCGTACAGGTAAAAAGCTCAATTACAAATTTGTTGTTTTAATCGAGATCTACAACATTGTTTTTGGTTGTTTCGGCCATTTAATAAATTTGAATTTCAAAATATCAAAACTTTAGCTAGACTTCTGAGACCTCAAATAATTTTAAATGAAAAATGCATCAACTACAAAGTTATTGTTTTCATTGAGCTCTACAACTTTGGTTGTGGTCGATTTTCAGTCCGTGGTTGTTTGAAAATTTTGGTTTTTTAAAATTATAAAACTTCAGATACAAATTTGACACTATAAGTGATTTCTAATGAAGTAGTTTTCAACTACAACATTGGTTTTGGTTGTTTCCATCTAAGGTAGTTTGTACAATTTAAAAAAATTAAAATTTGAGCACTTCAAACAGAATTCTGGGACCATAAATGATTTAAAATGAAAAATCCATCAACTACAAAATCGTCGAGATCTACAACTTTGATATAAAGTTTGTTTTCATCCGAGTTTTATTATGCTATAGCAAAGTTATCACCATTATATCATACAAGTACAAGCGCAGCTGGGGTGAAAAACATCTTCAAAGGTGGTTCATATGGTGAGGCAGCAGTGGTGAGGAGCACTTCATCACCGCTGGTTGATGGTGCAAACCGGCCATAATGATGAACTATCACCGCTGATTGGTAAGACGAAGTGGCAGTGATAATTATCCATCCGAACATTCTTACAAACCGGCGCGGTTCGTATTAGAAACCATTGGTGATAACTATCACTGACAGGTGGCGGTGATAAAAGTATTGATGATAGGATCAATCTGTAGCAGTGGTAGCTATGTGGTGGTTTGTCGGACTGCTAGGGTGCTGGCAATTTGGGATCGCTAGGTTGCGATGTCTCGATGCTGTAAGATGTTTTTTTGCAAGCGAATGTTTGGCGATTGCATTTGGTAGGTACCTTAGGTCCCGCTTATCCGCTTGTAGGGGCCATTGTCGTGATCATCGATTCCTTGTACAATTTCTTGGCGATTGACTTTACGTTGATGGTTTGTCACACCCTGGCATTTAAAATAAGACCAGAGTCGTCATATGTGTGCCCAGGAAGTCCACACATATAACAAAAGAATAGAAATATCAGAAACAATGTTATATATAGCGGAAAACATATTTATATTAACACTTACAAACATCAGAGTACGCAGAAACAGAAGCTAAACGTCTTAGGCTCCATTCTTCTCAGGGACGGTTGACTGGGGGCTCCGTACGCCAAGCACTTTTCATATACTTCTAGAAAACTCCATAGCATCTTTGTTCTTCTTCTGAGCAGCACTTTACTACACACTGGAGTGTGGGGGAAATAGCAAGGGTGAGTTCATGTCGAACTCAACAAGTACAGGCGGAAAGTATAATGACATGCAAGGCTTAATCAAAGGAAAAGCTGACACTGTTTAACTGCAGGTGAGCTTTTAAGTTGGTAAACTTTTATTACAACTCTATTATTAAAACAATCTATTACTAAATATGGGTAAAGCATCCCAACCCTTATTTAGATGAAGGTTAATTAGCAATATTATTAGTCATCATTATAATCACTATTATTATTAAGATCACCGAGGTAGCAACCTCGGATAGTAACTCGGGGTAGCAACCCCATTAATATCATGGGATAACAATCCCAATTAAGAACACAGGATACCAATCCTGCCAACACGGAATAGCCATTCCGTCAAAGCACGAGGTAGCAACCTCAACCAAGTTTCGCCTCCAAGTTCCAGTGAATCCAATTTGCTCATCAAGTGAGGGTCTGGGCCGCTCGTGACCGTGAGCACGGCTGATATATCAGTTTTACACTCTGCAGAGGTGTGCACGTTCACTCCAAGTCGTGATTCCCATTTGCCCGGGGTCGCGACTCCCCAAAACACTTCCAAGGTGAGCAGGCGGGGTCTCACTACGAGACCTTTCACAGGGTCCAACTAATAGGATGCCACTCGCAAGTTTTTGCCGGGGCGCTCGGCAGTCGATACCCATAGCCATGGCGTACCGATCAACCGACAACTTAATATTCATTACCCAAGTTACTTCCTCACGCCTACCCGGAAAGTAACACCCTACTAGTGGAGGTCCTGCTAATTAGTCAAGCCAGAGCCATATAGCTTGGAGCTGCACTGTAAGTCCCAGGGGGCCGCTCCCTGACTAAGTCCTTACGGAGAGCAGAGACGGGTACGCCCGACAAACCGGACCACCAACAGTACCCGCTCCCCCTGTCCTCAACCAAACCACGATGCTCGCAAGCACCGCAACATCTCCATCACCGAAGTGACCATTGTTCACCATTTAATCATTTATCATCATTGAAGAATTCATTAAGCAAGATCATTATTATTATTATTATATAGATTAGATGAGTAGAGCAACTAAGCATATCTACTGTTCACTATACTACCCATATATAAACCCAGGTATACAAGGAATATAGTAGAAGACTAGTCATGTCCTTAGGGTTTGCAGTATTAAGACACATGCACTGGAAAGTAAATGTATTTAAAGTTCATAGGTACAATATGATCAAAGGGTGTCTGCACTTGCCTTTATTCCCAGTGTATAACTGCTCAGAATTCTTTAGCTTCTTTCCTTCTGCTTCGACTGTCGGTCCTCAGCTCCTGGTCTTCACTGTTGACGAACCACACTTCTTCTACGCGTAGCAACCAAGCAACACAAACAGACAAACAAACAATCACGACTAAGAACAAGCATCAATCAAAAGAAAAGCTTAGAAAGAGCGCACTAAACGACACGACTTATTGCTACGATCGTGACACGCAAGAACGATTAAGAACGGAGCTATCGTTAAACGGACACGACTATCGAGGCTCGAAGTGTAACGGAAAAGGCGACTATATGCTGGTCGTATTTTAAGAAAACGGGTGAAGGATTATTCAAAATAATATCTGAAAATTGAGTTGACCAAATTATAAAGAATTATAAAGGTGAGGGTTAAATGTCAGTCATATTCTATTCATAATTAATTATATATCACTGAAGCCAATCAAGCATTTATAGTTTTGAAAAATAGAATATATGAAAGCAACTAATCGAGTGATTACATATCATATTTAAACTAATCAAGTTATAACTAATAAAGAAACATTAAAGTTGATATTAATAACGTGGGCATTTATTTATTTACAAAAGATCAAAATTATAAACATTATTTACTTTTAAATCAAAAAGACTCTAGATAAATATTACTAAATTATTTATGTGCTTCATGTTTAAATAACCAAATTATAATTAAGAGGTATTTGAGTTCACATTTGATTATAAATACCAAAGTGTAAACCTAACGTGTTTTTAAATTAATTAAATAGGAATGCATTTGAAACATTAATCGGATTAATTATACTCATAAACATGAGACAATAAATATAGCACTGCTAACATGTATATTACATCGACATAGTCACAATGCAACGAGAACCGAATTACAACCCTAGATTATTTTAATTTAAAAGCTATTAATCAAATTATATTTAAATCAATAAATTCAGAAATAAGTTACATGATGAATATGTATACTACTGCGTAGAGCGCGGCGATATTAAACTAACGCGACAAGAATGGGCTCAATTGGAATTAATACGCGGATTCTATGGCCAAAACTAGGTCAGTGGCAAAGCCGTGAATAAGCAGAACTATTTTTTTGTATTTTAAATAATTAAAACAGAATTAAATACGCAATTTGGATTAAATCCACGAATACCAATGGATCCAGGGGCTAGACTGCTAAAAACAGGACTGAAACCTAATTACTTTTGAATGGGGATGGACTGCGGGTTGATTTCATAAAACCAGAGGGACCTTTTTGCAAAAGAGCAGGGAGCGGCGCGGGCGGCCGGGCGGGCTGGCCACGTGGCGCGCTGGGGTTGGACGGTCCACGGGCGGCGCTGTGGACCGCGGGCTGGGGCGTGGTCCACCGGTCCATGGTGGACCGGGCCGGTGCGTGGTGGCGGAGGGCGGCCTGGCCGCGGCGGCGCCATGGCCGGCTTTGCGGCGAGCTCGCTGTGCGGCGCTGCGGGGCTCGGGAGGCCACGCCGAGGGCATGGGAAGGACGCGCGGGACGTGGCGAGGCCGATGAGCGCGTCGGCGAGGGCCGAGAGTGGCCGGGGAGGCGGGTGCGCGAGGCGGGGCGGCTCGGCGGCGGCCGCACTACTCCGGCGAGGGCGCGCGCGCGCGACTGAGAGAGGGAGGATGAACGGGAGGGGCACCGGTGGATTCCTTACCACGCAGCGAAGCTCGGGGAGACTTCCTCGTCGCCGGAGACGCAGCACGCGAGAAGACCGACGGCGGCGACTCGAGCTCCAGTGCGCGGCAATGGCGGCGGCTCGGCGCGGCTAGGTCTCGCGTGGCGGCGGGGCTTCGCTAGGGTTATGCGGGCGTGCGGCGCACAGGGCTAAGCCCTTTTATGGGCACGGCCATCCTCGATCTGCGCGCACGATCGTGAAATCGGGCGGCAGCAGTGAGCTCCGGCCGATGCGGAGGTAGGAGACGACGCAGCGTCCCGCTGACATGTGGGCCCGCGTTGTCAGCGGCTCAGGCGCGGCTGGCAGGCGGGGCCCGCCTGGCAGTGGGAAGGCGCGGGCGCAGGGGGCTGGGCCGCGGCCTGGCTGGTGCGCGGGCAAGCTGGGCCAGAAGCGCTGGCGGCCCACGCGGCAAGAGAGAGAGGGGGGAAAGGGAGCTGGGCCGGGGAAGAATGGGACGGCCCAGAGAGGAAGAAATCCCTTTTTCTTTTTATAAACATGATTTCTAAACTATTTTACTAAACCAAAATTTCAAAACCCTTTTTAATTCCTAATTTGAGATTATTTAAGAGCTTGTTTTCCTTACTACTTTTAGAACAAAACATATTTTCTTAATAACACATTTTAAAATTGTTTTTCAACTCAATTACAAATTAGTTTTCAAAAAGGACTTTTAGTGTTTTTATTTTACCGAAAACCGAAAGGACTTAATCGTGGCTCGCTGGAAATTTTGTAATTCTTTTTTTTACACAAGCCAAACAAAGCTAGGGCACAAAGCACACAATAACAAAACAAAACACCCTTCACTTAATTTTATAAGAGTTTTAAAATTCCACATTTTTCCCCTTTTATAATAACAACAATGAATAAAATCTTGGAATATTTTACAAAAAAATTTTAAATCCTTAATTAATTTAGTGTTTTCTAATAACAATCCAAAATTAAAAATTTTGGAGTGTTATAGATCTACCCCACTTAACATAAATCTCGCCCCGAGATTTGAAGAAACTAGAGAGAAAGATAAAGTAGATCATCAAAGTTGTTTCGAGACCTTCAAGACATGATCAAAGGATTAAATATAGACATAAAGGGTAAAGAGTATGGTAAAGATTGATGACAAGAAAAGATAAACGCATGGGATAAGAGTTGATCTTTGGATCCTGAATTAAGATATGGTGCAAGGGCAAGTAGCCAGAACTAACAAGAGATGACACATAGGAGATAAAGATTATAGTGCTCACAATTTTCTTGATTCCAGATTTGTATGAGATAGTAGACGAAAGGATAAAGAAATGACAAAAGTTGACAAAGATTTAGATTTTTTTTTTAGTCTCACGCTTAATTATTTGTAGTCCTATGAGACGTAAGATCCAAGATCACACGTTGACAAAATTGATAAGAGCTCATCGCAAGAATGATAAAGATTCTTATATAGTTCTCCATGTCTTTTAAGTTGAGACTTTCGAGAGTGATGATCGTAGCGGACGCTACCCCACTTAAACCAAGTGTTAGCTTATCTTCCAAAATCCTGTATAAGAACACTCTTCTTGTCGGTAGATAATCTTCAAAGTTTTCCTTTGGAGGTTACTAGTTCGACAACACGCTGCACAGATGGAGATTCCGAGGAACAGGGAGAGAATCAACACAATGATTGGAAAGGATATATTAAGATGTTCTTAATTTTTCTTAGTGTTGGTGCGAGACGTAAGTCACAAGACAAGAAGTTTATCCAGGTGAAAGTTCTTGAACACTTCCCAGCAAAACAAACCAAGGGGTCGATGAAATTGATCATATATCGGTATGGTTTTACATCTGACTTTCAGGTTCTGCATTTTGTCACGTGATAGTCCAGCATATATTCCACGGTGAAAAAGAAGTCTTAGCTTAGGACCTCGGTTTCCTATTGCCTTGCTTTGATAGGTCAACAGGCATGATATTTTCTAGGTCACTCAGTGCTTCTTTGTGGTCTCCATAGATGGGTTCTAAGCAGACATGACCTACTACTTGTAGTGTCGGGAGAATGTTGCAAGAGAGAACTACACAAATGATGTCAACTCATTTTGTATGAAGAATTTAAGATCACTTCACATGTAAGCACTACAAATTGATGTTGGGATAGCACGATGCGCTTCGTCCAAGGTTCCATCGGTTACCATAAATAGACTGAACATCTGGTCAAACAACTCATAACTCATATTGGAAGCTTAAGAATGATAAGGTCCAATGAACAAGACATCTCATTTTACAAAGAAGATTACAAGTGACTTGAATGCAAAATCTTTATAAGCTAATAGACACAACTGACTTCAGATTTCATATACCACCATTGACTAGCTCAAATCTATCTAGGTCCCTTAATATAACTTGCTTCACATCAGATGTTGAGAATATATCACCTCTGTATAAGGTCCACACTTCTTTCAAACTGCCTCGTTGTCGGTACAATCCTTCCATTAGTCCTTTAATCCTTCGGGTGAGGTTGAATACCTTCATACACAAACCTATCTCCTGATGGGGTGGTTAATGATACTGAGTGTTGGGTACAGTCAATCTTTCCATGACAAGCGGTTAACCATCCTCTTCCAAGAACGACATCAATCTCCATTGATTCCAAAACTACAAGATTCACCTCAAAATTTACACCTTTTATACCGAGACTGACTTTTGGGCACATGTGTGTTGCTTTTATCTTCCCTCTTGGTGATTTGACTTGTACGGGTTTCTTCATTTCCAACAGAAGCATCTTATGATTAGCAACACATTTATTTGAGATGAAAGAATGTGAAGAACTTGAGTCGAACAAAATAGTGGCAGGAGTTGAGTTGACTAAAATCGATCCAAACACCACATTTTGTGCTTCGTGAGCAGTACCTAGATCCACATGGTTCAATCTACCATTAACATAGTCACGAACTAGGTACTTCTTTGGACAATGCTTCTTGTGATGTCCCTCTTCGTGACACTGGTAACAAGCATTGCTAACAGTTTTAACGTAGGTGCTATCCTGATGTTGAGTTCCTTGAGTTAATGTATCAGGAGTAACCAGAGTGCTACTAACTTGTTGGTTCTGAGGGTTCACCTTCAATGGAGTCTCTTCACTATTTCGCTTCTTAGCTTGATTACTCTTTCGAGGCTGATATTCTGTATAGGTGATGGTCCATCCATCTAGGCATATCTCTGGCATAGCAAGTGTAGCTGAAGGGGCATCTAATTCTTCAAGGTATGAATGTGTCTGATGAGAGTTTGGAGCTAAATCTAACTGCCATGTAGAACTCAGATTTGGCTCAACACTTAACAGTGGCTCTAGGGAGATTGCCTTCCTTTTCTTGTTACCTTCAGTCTGTTGATCTTGGGGTACTTCTATCTTTCCTTCGCTTGACTTTTTCTGAAGGCACGGTAAACCATAATATCTGCAGCAATTACACGGCTCTTGAATCCCAAGTGCCTCATTAATACCATCTTTCTTAGCTTTCATGTTCTTCCAGGCTTCTACGACTTGTCGCTTCATTGCTTCTTCCTGAGTTTCAGTCATGTTCGTTTCTAAATATAAGTGAGAATCTTTTTGTGGTCCCACTCCACTTAGTACTTGATCTTGCATAGACAAGGGCTTCTCCTGGTTTACTAGGGACAAGGGTAGCATAGTTGGGTCTTCCTGACATTTGGTGTAAGCTTCTTCAATGTCGTCTTGGAGAAGTAAAGATTGTAGTATCAAAAGCTTCTAGAGTCTAGCCATATGATCAGCTGCCATCTCTAGGATTTGGGATTGCCAAGCTATCATCTCTTCACTGCTCAATTGTGTTGCAGAAGTCATTGGTTGACTCGGATCACCAATATTCTTTTCCATTGATGTCACCACTTGGATCAATCATCTGACATTAGGCAATAGTAGAATGAGCTAGAGTAATATAGGCAAAGAGTATGACATAGGGTAGGAGAGAATAGCTGGACAGGATTAAGATTGACAAAAGATATGGATAGGATAAGAGAGATCACTACCCCACTTAACAGAGATCGAACTAATCCCCAAACGATTTCTTCCAGAACTCCTCAAAACACTAGAACTGAGACGACACACAAAACAACAAACCAAGCAAAACAAGCACGCAACACACCAACGATACTACACGTACTTCTTTCAGTAGTGGTGGTCATCTTAAAAGGTAAGTTCAAGATGATGAAGGGCCAACGAATTTTGAAATAAAGCAAGTTTTGAAAACTTCAGTAAAACAACTAAACAAAAGCCAAGGAGATTAATAGAAATAGCTCAAAGGAAGCTATTCAAGGAGGGGATACAACATGACAAGGATGAAGAAATAGTCAGAATCAAATAGTCAAGAGATGAGAAAATAGTTTTATATTAGAATAAGCTTTAGAAATCGACCAGTGCTATCTAGGCATACGTCCTACAGTCGACATTGCTCTGATACCATTCCTGTCACACCCTGGCATTTAAAATAAGACCAGAGTCGTCATATGTGTGCCCAGGAAGTCCACACATATAACAAAAGAATAGAAATATCAGAAACAATGTTATATATAGCGGAAAACATATTTATATTAACACTTACAAACATCAGAGTACGCAGAAACAGAAGCTAAACGTCTTAGGCTCCATTCTTCTCAGGGACGGTTGACTGGGGGCTCCGTACGCCAAGCACTTTTCATATACTTCTAGAAAACTCCATAGCATCTTTGTTCTTCTTCTGAGCAGCACTTTACTACACACTGGAGTGTGGGGGAAATAGCAAGGGTGAGTTCATGTCGAACTCAACAAGTACAGGCGGAAAGTATAATGACATGCAAGGCTTAATCAAAGGAAAAGCTGACACTGTTTAACTGCAGGTGAGCTTTTAAGTTGGTAAACTTTTATTACAACTCTATTATTAAAACAATCTATTACTAAATATGGGTAAAGCATCCCAACCCTTATTTAGATGAAGGTTAATTAGCAATATTATTAGTCATCATTATAATCACTATTATTATTAAGATCACCGAGGTAGCAACCTCGGATAGTAACTCGGGGTAGCAACCCCATTAATATCATGGGATAACAATCCCAATTAAGAACACAGGATACCAATCCTGCCAACACGGAATAGCCATTCCGTCAAAGCACGAGGTAGCAACCTCAACCAAGTTTCGCCTCCAAGTTCCAGTGAATCCAATTTGCTCATCAAGTGAGGGTCTGGGCCGCTCGTGACCGTGAGCACGGCTGATATATCAGTTTTACACTCTGCAGAGGTGTGCACGTTCACTCCAAGTCGTGATTCCCATTTGCCCGGGGTCGCGACTCCCCAAAACACTTCCAAGGTGAGCAGGCGGGGTCTCACTACGAGACCTTTCACAGGGTCCAACTAATAGGATGCCACTCGCAAGTTTTTGCCGGGGCGCTCGGCAGTCGATACCCATAGCCATGGCGTACCGATCAACCGACAACTTAATATTCATTACCCAAGTTACTTCCTCACGCCTACCCGGAAAGTAACACCCTACTAGTGGAGGTCCTGCTAATTAGTCAAGCCAGAGCCATATAGCTTGGAGCTGCACTGTAAGTCCCAGGGGGCCGCTCCCTGACTAAGTCCTTACGGAGAGCAGAGACGGGTACGCCCGACAAACCGGACCACCAACAGTACCCGCTCCCCCTGTCCTCAACCAAACCACGATGCTCGCAAGCACCGCAACATCTCCATCACCGAAGTGACCATTGTTCACCATTTAATCATTTATCATCATTGAAGAATTCATTAAGCAAGATCATTATTATTATTATTATATAGATTAGATGAGTAGAGCAACTAAGCATATCTACTGTTCACTATACTACCCATATATAAACCCAGGTATACAAGGAATATAGTAGAAGACTAGTCATGTCCTTAGGGTTTGCAGTATTAAGACACATGCACTGGAAAGTAAATGTATTTAAAGTTCATAGGTACAATATGATCAAAGGGTGTCTGCACTTGCCTTTATTCCCAGTGTATAACTGCTCAGAATTCTTTAGCTTCTTTCCTTCTGCTTCGACTGTCGGTCCTCAGCTCCTGGTCTTCACTGTTGACGAACCACACTTCTTCTACGCGTAGCAACCAAGCAACACAAACAGACAAACAAACAATCACGACTAAGAACAAGCATCAATCAAAAGAAAAGCTTAGAAAGAGCGCACTAAACGACACGACTTATTGCTACGATCGTGACACGCAAGAACGATTAAGAACGGAGCTATCGTTAAACGGACACGACTATCGAGGCTCGAAGTGTAACGGAAAAGGCGACTATATGCTGGTCGTATTTTAAGAAAACGGGTGAAGGATTATTCAAAATAATATCTGAAAATTGAGTTGACCAAATTATAAAGAATTATAAAGGTGAGGGTTAAATGTCAGTCATATTCTATTCATAATTAATTATATATCACTGAAGCCAATCAAGCATTTATAGTTTTGAAAAATAGAATATATGAAAGCAACTAATCGAGTGATTACATATCATATTTAAACTAATCAAGTTATAACTAATAAAGAAACATTAAAGTTGATATTAATAACGTGGGCATTTATTTATTTACAAAAGATCAAAATTATAAACATTATTTACTTTTAAATCAAAAAGACTCTAGATAAATATTACTAAATTATTTATGTGCTTCATGTTTAAATAACCAAATTATAATTAAGAGGTATTTGAGTTCACATTTGATTATAAATACCAAAGTGTAAACCTAACGTGTTTTTAAATTAATTAAATAGGAATGCATTTGAAACATTAATCGGATTAATTATACTCATAAACATGAGACAATAAATATAGCACTGCTAACATGTATATTACATCGACATAGTCACAATGCAACGAGAACCGAATTACAACCCTAGATTATTTTAATTTAAAAGCTATTAATCAAATTATATTTAAATCAATAAATTCAGAAATAAGTTACATGATGAATATGTATACTACTGCGTAGAGCGCGGCGATATTAAACTAACGCGACAAGAATGGGCTCAATTGGAATTAATACGCGGATTCTATGGCCAAAACTAGGTCAGTGGCAAAGCCGTGAATAAGCAGAACTATTTTTTTGTATTTTAAATAATTAAAACAGAATTAAATACGCAATTTGGATTAAATCCACGAATACCAATGGATCCAGGGGCTAGACTGCTAAAAACAGGACTGAAACCTAATTACTTTTGAATGGGGATGGACTGCGGGTTGATTTCATAAAACCAGAGGGACCTTTTTGCAAAAGAGCAGGGAGCGGCGCGGGCGGCCGGGCGGGCTGGCCACGTGGCGCGCTGGGGTTGGACGGTCCACGGGCGGCGCTGTGGACCGCGGGCTGGGGCGTGGTCCACCGGTCCATGGTGGACCGGGCCGGTGCGTGGTGGCGGAGGGCGGCCTGGCCGCGGCGGCGCCATGGCCGGCTTTGCGGCGAGCTCGCTGTGCGGCGCTGCGGGGCTCGGGAGGCCACGCCGAGGGCATGGGAAGGACGCGCGGGACGTGGCGAGGCCGATGAGCGCGTCGGCGAGGGCCGAGAGTGGCCGGGGAGGCGGGTGCGCGAGGCGGGGCGGCTCGGCGGCGGCCGCACTACTCCGGCGAGGGCGCGCGCGCGCGACTGAGAGAGGGAGGATGAACGGGAGGGGCACCGGTGGATTCCTTACCACGCAGCGAAGCTCGGGGAGACTTCCTCGTCGCCGGAGACGCAGCACGCGAGAAGACCGACGGCGGCGACTCGAGCTCCAGTGCGCGGCAATGGCGGCGGCTCGGCGCGGCTAGGTCTCGCGTGGCGGCGGGGCTTCGCTAGGGTTATGCGGGCGTGCGGCGCACAGGGCTAAGCCCTTTTATGGGCACGGCCATCCTCGATCTGCGCGCACGATCGTGAAATCGGGCGGCAGCAGTGAGCTCCGGCCGATGCGGAGGTAGGAGACGACGCAGCGTCCCGCTGACATGTGGGCCCGCGTTGTCAGCGGCTCAGGCGCGGCTGGCAGGCGGGGCCCGCCTGGCAGTGGGAAGGCGCGGGCGCAGGGGGCTGGGCCGCGGCCTGGCTGGTGCGCGGGCAAGCTGGGCCAGAAGCGCTGGCGGCCCACGCGGCAAGAGAGAGAGGGGGGAAAGGGAGCTGGGCCGGGGAAGAATGGGACGGCCCAGAGAGGAAGAAATCCCTTTTTCTTTTTATAAACATGATTTCTAAACTATTTTACTAAACCAAAATTTCAAAACCCTTTTTAATTCCTAATTTGAGATTATTTAAGAGCTTGTTTTCCTTACTACTTTTAGAACAAAACATATTTTCTTAATAACACATTTTAAAATTGTTTTTCAACTCAATTACAAATTAGTTTTCAAAAAGGACTTTTAGTGTTTTTATTTTACCGAAAACCGAAAGGACTTAATCGTGGCTCGCTGGAAATTTTGTAATTCTTTTTTTTACACAAGCCAAACAAAGCTAGGGCACAAAGCACACAATAACAAAACAAAACACCCTTCACTTAATTTTATAAGAGTTTTAAAATTCCACATTTTTCCCCTTTTATAATAACAACAATGAATAAAATCTTGGAATATTTTACAAAAAAATTTTAAATCCTTAATTAATTTAGTGTTTTCTAATAACAATCCAAAATTAAAAATTTTGGAGTGTTATATGGTTGAACTAATTATATATTGGATTGTTCATACTTGCAGTATTGATTGTCTAAAGAGGACATTGATTGTTGATCCTACAATCTTATTAGTTTCAATAGCAGAATGCTCAACTTCTATTCCGCTAGAGCTAGATAGATATATTTGTTAACAGCAAAGTTGAATAGTGATATGTGCGCCTCGCATGTACTTCATCTTACTGAGATCACCATTTTTATGTAGTTGTTTGTTATTTCCTCTTGGCAATCTTTGAAGTAATTGCTCGCAAAAAAAAAAATATTTGAAGTAATTAATATTTATAGGCAGTTTAACCTGATAAGTCCTTGACCCAAGGGCGAGGCCCCTATCTTCCAATTCTTCCCGCGCTTCCAACTCCAGAACACGTGCTACGCCGCCTGTCAAATTTGCACCTCGCGCACGACCGCCACCTTAGGCCGATCAGAGCCTGCACAGACGAAGCATAGGGCCCTTTTATCCGGTGCCCACAACCCTTGGGCAGTTGGGCCACAGGCCACTGAATAAATCGGGATATTTAATATTTTGCCACTCTTACAAATGACACTTCTTCATAAACCACTATTAGAATGGCATCTACATTTTTGCCACCGATAAGAGAAGGTTTCTTCAGTTTTTGCCAATTTCGCTGATATGGCAAGACATGTCAGCCTGGTAGGGTGGAGAGGCCATGTGAAAAGTCTAATATACCCCTTCCACTGTATGCTTTAGGTTCAGGGTTTGTTTAGTAGGTGATTTTTTTTTGTTTTGGTTACCGTAGCTCCTTCTTTTATATTTGATAACTAGTATCCAATTATGGACTAATTAGCTTAAAAGGTTCATCTCGCAAATTATCGGACAATTAGTTATTTTTTATCTATATTTAATGTTTCATGCATATGTCGCAAGATTCGATGTGACGGAAAATCTTGAAAACTTTGTAAATTTTTTTAGGAACTAAACAACCCCTTAATGCGATGGCACCTCCACTCTCCAAGCCGCCCATTACTTCCTCCGTTTCACATCGTGCAAAAGTCGAAGGGTGCAAATCCACCATGCATAAACGCATTGAAGCTAAGAGAACTGCCACCGAATGCTGATGATGTTCACTTGAGATGGAGTTTTGGCATTGCGTAGCCGCTCATGATGGAATCTGGCACCGTTCGTTTTGCCATGTACCAAATGTCTGCTGAGCGCTCGGCGGCAGTGGTGTCACGGTGTCACCAGGAGAGGCGAGTGGTACGCTCGTGTGTGGAACGGGTTGTGCCACAAGAATCTGAGCCGTTGTTGGAGCTGGGGCGGGACCAAATTCACGTGCACTCAGCACCATGACAAGGCCACCCTATGGCATCTGCTTGATGTATCGAGGACCTGACCGCCGCCGCGGACCAGCAGCATGCATGTTCAACTATAGAGGCGTGTGCGATTGCAGTGTGGTGGCTACGTGGAAAGTAACGTGTGAATCTCTTCAACATGTCTTCCACGTCCTAACAAGGGTATTTTGGACTTTTCACTTGGCCTCTCTATCGCTGACATGTCTTGCCAAATCAGCGAAATTGGCAAAAACTGAACGAAGATTCTCTCACAGTGGCAAAAATATAGATGCCATTCTAATAGTGGTTTTTGATGGAGCGTCATTTATAAAAGGGAAAAATGGCTACCGAACATGCAAAGTGGTGACCATTGCTGGAAGACACTTTTTCATGTAACACTCACCACCAAAACAATTGCCATTTGTAAACCATAAGGCCAACGGCTATGAAATTTTAATAACAACAAGATACGATAGTTATCTACAAATCATCTAATACTCACTTCCATAGAAAATCTCGTTAAGGACACGAAATCATGTCCACCAGCAAATCATGGCTGTTAAGGTTGCTGGTGGACATGATTTCATGTCCTTAACAAGATTTTCTATGGAAGTGAGTATTAGATGATTTGTAGATAACTATCATATCTTGTTGCTGTTAAAATTTCATAGCCATTGGCCTTATGGTTTACAAATGGCAACTGTTTTGGTGGTGAGTGTTACATGAAAAAGTGTCTTTCAGCTAATGCGCGCCACTTTGCATGTCCGGTAGCCAAATGCCCCTTTATAAAAATGGTAAAAAGTTAAATATCCCACCCGGTGGTGCACTAAATGCACACCGAACGTCTCTGTGAACTTCTTTTCAAACTCTTCAACTTTTTAAAGGGTTACAGTACACAACATATGCACGCTCATCTTTATGAACACTTACATAAACTCTATCCCTATAAGCACCTTCGAAGAACTGAGCTGGCAGATCACGATATTCACGAAGTCACCACAGGCGCTTCACTGTTAACAGAGACATCGTCTACTACTAAAAGCATAACACCGTTAAATCCTAAAATAAATCTAGAAAAATACGAACACATACCAGTTTTAGGTCTTCATCCAAAACAGCTTTATTATACGAAAATTGGGACCCTTTTTTTTTGGTGTATAGGCTCTAGAACAGTTAGGCTACGAGCTCGCCACTGTTTGAGATCTTCCAAAAACAACTTCGTCGGACTGAAATAAGGATCCTTGTCTAGACTCTAGAACAGTCAGGCTAAGAATCCGTTTCAGGCAAGTCAGTAAAAAAAAAAAAACTAACAAATAGTCACTACTCACTACCAAGAACGCACCATTACCGATAAAGGTAAACAGGACTTGATTATAATTCTCACTAGTGTATTTCCACTAAAAAATAATATGTACTCAGTAATGTAAATTCCACCATGCCATAAGTAAACATCTAAACTGCATGCTACATGTTTGCAACCAGATATAATTCATGTGCTCCTAGCAACAATGATACCTTAGTAGGAATAGGTTATATCACACGACTGGCAACATTGTTCTCACTCCATTTTGCTTTTCATCATGATTCGTAATGTACTATCAACAATACTGAAAATTTCATTGGAAAAAGGATCAGGAGACACTACTGCTTAAGGTTACATGAACACCATTGTATATTAGAATAACTGAGTAAGGTTACGTGGAAATCAAAATTCCACGTATATGAACATTATTCAAATTTGGTACTGAAATCTCCTTGGGTTCGGTATTGAAATCTCCATGGGGAAAACATCTAGAGACACTAGTTGTTACGACGCCGGAGCTTGCTTCGGAGGAAGTATGGGGGAGAGACAGGGACGTGAGGGCGAGCTGGGCGGCGGCGTGCAGGTGCCGTTGTCGAGGGAACTCACGCAACAGGGAGACGGGAAACAGGAGACAAGGGCCGGGAGCCCAAGGGAGATAAGAATATCTCAATCCCAGGCTAACCTCTCATTCAATACGAGTTCCACTCTTTATACAATAGCAGTTCCAATCTAATAGGAATAGATCTAATCTATTATGGAAAGTAAATCTTAACTAATGCAAACTCTAGATAACTTGGCCAATAGGCCAGGTGGTGACCACGTCCAGGCTGCCTTCCTGGTCTGGTTCAGCCACGTTCCTTCTCCCTCCTCTGATAGACCATACCGGTCATAACATCTCTCCCCTCCTTCGGAAACAGCTCGTCCTCGAGCTGAAAGGAAGGGTAAGCAGCACGGAAGTCTGACACCGGCTCCCAAGTAGCTTCTGAAGGTGGAAGATCCGCCCACTGGACGAGCACATGCCACTCGCCGCGGCTGAGCCGAGAACGCAGCACCTGCTGTGGACGAAGAAGGGGCCGACCATGACGTAGCGGAGGCAATGTTGGTGCAGCTGCAGGCAGCGGCCCCGGAACGGCTTGAGGACGCCCACATGGAACACATCATGAATGCGGGCACCTTCAGGAAGTTGGAGCCGATATGCCACCTCGCCAATGCGTTCCAAGATCTGGAACGGACCAGCGTATTTGGGGCCCAGCTTGCCGGTGCTGCCCGGTGCAACAGACTGGTTGTGGCGGAACAACCGGAGCAGCACCCAGTCACCCACAGCCAATTCGAGAGGTCGGTGCTTGGCGTCGTAGAAGCGGCGTGCGTGTTCCTGGGCTTGGAGAAGACGAGCACGAACCTCTGCCAGAAACTCATCCCTGTCAGCTAGCATGGAATCCACAATTTCGGTGCGGGCTGTCCCGGGACCATATGGCAGCAGTGGTGGCGGCGGCCGACCATACACCACCATGAATGGAGAGGCACGCAGCGCTGAGTGAAAGGATGTGTTGTAACAGAACTCAGCCCACGGCAGCCAATCAAGCCAATCTCTTGGACGATCACCTGTGATGCAGCGGAGATACATTGCAATCGTCTTGTTCACAGCCTCGGACTGCCCATCCGTCTGTGGGTGGAAGGCGGTACTCATGCGAAGTTGGACGCCAGCCTGCTTGAAGAGATCGCGCCACACATTCCCCGTGAACACCGGATCACGGTCACTTACAATGGAGTCCGGAAAACCATGGAGACGCACGATGTCGCGGAAGAACGCGCGAGCAACAGACGAGGCTGTGTATGGATGTCGCGGAGGAATGAAGTGGGCGTACTTGGAGAAGCGATCCACCACTGTCAAGATAACGCTTTTGCCGTGCACCTTGGGTAGCGCCTCGACGAAGTCCATCGCGATGTCAGCCCACACCTTCGATGGCACCGGGAGGGGCTGCAGCAAACCAGCCGGGTGCATAGCCTCTGTCTTGTTGCGCTGACACGTTGCACAGGCCCTAATGTAGTCATGGACAGTGCGACGATCATGTTCTATGAAGAACTCAGTGCGCAATCGCTGCAGCGTCTTTTGGATCTCCTCGTGTGCGTTGGTGTGCGTGAGCTGTAGCACGTCGTCGAAGACCGAGGAAGAGGCTGGAACATAGACCCGCCCCTTGTGGAGAAGGAGGCCGTCCTGCAGCGCCCAGTCCGCGCCGCGGCCGCCCGCAGCCACTTCTTCGCAGACTGCCCGAAGCTCATCGGAGGCAGCAAACTCTTGGCGGAGCTCGTCGAACAGTTGGAATGTCGGTGTCGAAAGTGCTGCCAGTGCCGGCGCAGCCGACGGCAACGTGGACAGCAAGGGTGCGTCGCCATCCCGCCTTGATAACGCGTCGGCGACGACATTGAAGCGCCCTGACCTGAACTCAATCCTGAAATCATAACCCATGAGTTTACTGATCCAGTGATTTTGCGGGATCGTTGATAGGCGTTGGTCTAGCAGGAACTTGAGCGCATAGTGATCGGTGCGGACGACGAAGGACCGGCCCCAGAGGTACGGCCGCCAATGCCGCACTGCCTGGACCAACCCGATCAGCTCGCGCTCATATGCAGCAACCTTCAGGTGGCGAACAGCGAATGGCCTGCTGAAGAACGCCAGAGGGCCCTCTCCTTGATGCAAAACAGCCCCGAAGCCGGAGCCGGACGCGTCGCAGTCGACGAAGAACTCGAGGTTGAAGTCCGGAAGATGCAGCACCGGGGCGGCTGAAAGGGCTTGCTTCAATGCAGAAAACGCGTCCTCAGCCTCGGCTGTCCACAAGAAGGCGTTCTTGCGCAGGAGGCTGGTCAGCGGCGCCGCAATAGCGCCATAGTCCTTGATGAAGCGCCTGTAGTATCCCGCGAGGCCGAGGAAGCCTCGAAGACCACGGGCTGAACGCGGTTGTGGCCAAGACTGGACCGCCGCCACCTTGGACACGTCCATGGAGACCCCTGCATGAGAAATCACATGGCCCAAATAGTGAACTGAAGTCGCTGTGAAGGAGCACTTGGACCTCTTGAGATGAAGGCTGTGGGCTCGAAGGACGTCGAGGACGGCGCGCAGCTGGAGGAGGTGTTCAGTCCACGTGGTGCTGTAAATAAGGATGTCGTCGAAGAACACCAACACGCATCGGCGAAGAAAGGGCTTCAGCACCGTGTTCATGAGGGCCTGGAACGTCGACGGCGCATTGGAGAGGCCGAACGGCATGACCAGGAACTCAAAGCGGCCGTGGTGGGTTCGGAACGCCGTTTTGGCCACGTCGTCAGGATGTACGCGAATCTGGTGGTACCCGGAGCGGAGATCCAGCTTCGTAAAGAAGCGAGCACCACGGAGTTCATCCAAAAGTTCCTCGACCACTGGTATGGGAAATTTGTCCTTCACGGTGGCCGAGTTGAGCGCGCGGTATGTAACAGAACCGACCAAATTATAAGAGATTAAGCCTAATAGTGACCATTTGCATAGTCGAACTATCACGCTTAAGCCCATATAATCCCGGTAGTCCGTGAAATCTCGAAGGATTTCAAACCACACATCACATATACAGCCAAGATCGTAATAAGTTTAGCGGTCGTCATCCACAAGTACATCCAGATTACAACATTCATGAAACACATCGGAGTACTTAAGTTATTACAAAACAAGTTCTTCAAGTAGCGGAAGCTTCATAGTTCGAAAATACAACACACGCGACAAGTCTGATACAGTGCCATAGTTCGGTCATTCCCACAAAAGCAAAAGAAGAGACGGAGTGACCATCGCCCTTGGTCTAGTCATCACCCATAGCTGGGTACAGACAGAGGATGCAATAACCATAGTACATTTGACCATCTGCAAAACAACATGGGAATAGAACCCTGAGTACGAGAAGGTACTCAGCTAGACTTACCCGTCATAAACTTAAAAGAAAGACTCATCAAGGATCATGAAGGCTATTTAGTGGGGTAGCTGACAACCATTTTGCAAAGACCGCAAGATTTTATTACCCAAGCCTACATAAATCCTTTCTTCTTTTAATCTGCTCAAGTTGACAGTATCATTATCTATTACCTAGATTTGCTCCTGTGCTATTACAAGCAAATATGAGACTATGATAGTACCTTATTACAGCAGTCATAAACCCGTTTCATTATAACCCAAGTGTTCCATAGTCCTTACTACGAGGACAGGGCTCATGTCAAGTGCTCACTATCCAGGAGCGATGGCGATTCGAATCGATTTCTAACCAGCTGGCGAGTTTATTCCCCACACAAACCACACTCACTGATCAAGTGAGCTACAGATCACCGTATTGCACTATCCAGGACCAATTCGCGGGTTCGACAGGCACCGCCCGTACCCGAGGACCGTTCCGGCGACCGAGGTATCCAAGGTATACCAAGGTTGCGCGCCGCGCCCTCGTCGTTCTCCTCAACCATCACCAATACAGCGCGTACATCGGGCCGATTCCCGGCCCGGATAGTGCTCAGGCTTCGCGGTCGGAACGACTTATCCTTCCAGCTAAATGTGGGGCATGCGTTCAACATGACAAGAGGGCCGTCAACGATCGGTCCTTAATCGACACAGGCAGGGGCACTATGGGCAACCCACCATAAGACCCTGCCCGGTCTCCAATTACTTTCCACACTTGGTTATTTCTTTCCCCAGCAACCACTGCTTAATCAAGCAGGTATCCACCTACATCTCGCAGGTGACAGGACATCACCCGACTTCTACCGGACTAAGCAGGCTAAGCATAGACTCCGCGCCTATCTACATAGGACAAGGTAGATAACGAGTAGGGATAACAAGGAATACATATGCAGCAACGGTACCAGACAACTCCTATCACGTAATATGCAATATAGTAGAATAAGTATAGCACTTTATATAAGTCAGTGAGAATAGGGAGACTTAGAATGCTCCGGGGCTTGCCTTTCTCAAACGTGCTGGGTCGATGATCCGGGCACTCTTGCAGTTCCTCTCCGGACTCTTGTGCTTCCGGAGGTTCCTGCTCCTGAAGCTCCTCGGGTTCCTCGGGTCCCACTCTGTTCTCCTGCGAGCCTGTATGATGCATATATGCTCATGAGTGGAGTGCGAGATGCCCGAGTGGATGCTTATATGAGAGAGTACCAAAAGAGTCATGTTGTGATGCATAAGTAATGCACTTGATCATGCTTATTACAAGGTAGTCAACATCATCCAAGAATAAACAATTGAATCAAACATCTATTACATTCTCTTCTATAATTATTTTTCAAATGACATCAGCAACCTATATGATGCTTCAAAGATACACCAAACCCAACTTAATCCATTCAACCCATATACACAACCATTCAAAAATTTTCTTTATTTATTTCTAAGCCTATTAAAATCACATGCAATTCTGTTCATCAATAAATTCCAGAAAAATTACAGGAGACTACTAGTTAATCACAAAGTCCACTGTAAATTTTTTATAATTTTTGGTTACTTATTTTGAACCACAAAAATCTCAAGATTAAGTAATAGAGTAAGTATAATCACCCTACTGTGATATAAGTGTTAAACAACAGATGTCATATTTTTACAATTTGTCTAATATCATAAGAAACATCCACAAAATTTTCCAGATTTATTGCATGACTCAATTAATTATTAAAAATCATAAAGTACTGCCATGCAAGCATTTAAATTACCATAAATTCATTTATACACCAAATAATATGTAACAATATTTTCTCAGTGAGTAAACACACATGCAGAGCCAGCAAAACAAGTTTCACATTTTTCTGAGCCATATTCCATTTACTATGCATTTTCCAAGTTCAACAAAAACATGGATTAATTATACTTACACAGAAAAGTTATTCAAACATGACATGCAATCATACTAGGATATAGATCTGGAAATAAGGAACACACCAAAATTTATTTCACCATTTTTGGAGCCATATTCATCAAGATATGAATTTTTGAACATTTAAATCATTTCCTGGAAATTATTTTTCTGAAAACAAATCAAATCCACCCCGAGATCTGCTAGGTGCACCCGGTGCAGTGCACCCGCGGCCGCTGACGAGCGGACCCGCCTGCCAGCAGGGCCCGCTGGTCAGAGCGCAGAGGGGGGGGGAAGCTCCGGCGAGCCGGAGCTCACCGTCGGCGACCCCTTTCGGCGAATCAAGCGGCTCTACACGTTCTACGGATCACGGCGGACCTAAGGCACTCATTTGCGCGGCCTAAAACGGACCGGAGCAGGCTCGCCACCGGCCATGGCGGAGCGGCGGCGCTGCTCGTCGTCGGTACGGGACGCCGGCTCGGTAGAGCGTGGCTGGAGGGGCTTGCGAGCATCGCGGTGCCAAGGCGAACACGATGCGCCAACTACGTAGCACCGGAAGGCATGGGGACGCGCGGATCACGCGTGCGGCGGCGGAGCTCTCGCCGGAGAAGAAAGCGAGGGCGAGCGGGGCTCACCGTGCCTTACCGAGTGCTCCGATGAGCGTTTCGCAACGGCGGAGCGAAAGCGAAGCTCGGGGAAGAACTAATTGAAGAATGGCGCACGTACGGAGGAGGAACAGCCGAGGCGAAGCTCGGGCTCCAATGGCGACGGCGGCGCTCCGCGCGTGCGGGGCGAGGGCGAGAGAGCGAGAGAGAGAGAGCTGAGGGGCGCAAATGGGAGCGGTGGCGGAGGCGAGCGCGACCGGGGCGCCTTGGTGGCCGACCGGGGCGCGTCCTCGCTGCCGCATGCCCGCCACGCGGCGGCCGAGCCCTGCCGGCGTGCCACGGCGTCGCGGCGAGCGCTGTCCGCGCGCGGACGCGGGCGCGAGCGCGGGGGAAGGGGGAGGGGAGAGCGCGGGCGGGCCGAGCCGGCTTCGGCCAGTGGGCCAGAAGCGAGGCCGCGGCCTGCTAGCGCCCCCTTTTCCCTTTTCCATTTTTTTTTTTTAAATTTTCTTTTCTCAAATCCTCTTCCAAAAGCATTTTGACTATTTTCAAATCATTTTCACCATTTCCACCCAAAAGCAAAGTTGTTCCAAAACAAAAACTCTACCACTTTGTTTTAACAAGCAAAACCAAATTCCAAACAGAATTTGAATTACAAGTTAAAACTCAGTTCTAGGTTTTAATTAAATTCTTTTTAGATATTTTTGTATAAATTCCATAGCTCCAAAAAGTGCACAAAAATATTCTAAATTCTTCTCACACATAAATCTACCTAATTTGAATTTTTCACAATTTTAGAAGCAAGTATCATATTTTTATCATATTTAAAACACATGAAATAAAGCACATAAAATCATACTTTGCTCAAGAGTGTCATGCTCATGATGCTTATGCTTGATGAAATGCTTATGCATGGCTTTGGTGAGGCTAAGTGCATGCTTAACACCTAGGGTGTTACAGCCCTTCCCCCCTTAGGGAAATCTCGTCCCGAGATTTTGGGTTACTAACCATTTCTTATGAAACTTTGGGTAAACTGTTTTTAAGTAATCCTCTGTTTCCCAGGTGGCATCCCTATCGTCATGATGACTCCACACCACCTTGTATGTTTTGACAATTCTGTTTCGGGTTACTCGCTCCTTGGTATCCACGATTCCCACTGGCTGCTCTTTATACTCTAAGTCTGCTTTTATTTTGATCCCTCGGGGTTCAATTCTTTGCTCAGGCACTTTCAAACATTTCCGTAGTTGCGACACATGGAAGACCGGAAAGATCGAGCTCATCTCCTCAGGTAGCTGAATCTTATAGGCCACCGGGCCTTTCCTCTCTAGTACTTGGTACGGTCCCACATATCTGGGTGCAAGCTTGCTTCGAACTCGGAAACGTTGAACTTTCTTCATCGGCGTAACCTTGAGGTACACATAGTCACCTATGTTGAATTCAAGTGGCCTTCTTCTCTTATCAGCATAACTTTTCTGTCGTGACTGTGCTGCTTGCATATGTTGTTGTATGATCTGCACCTTTTTCTCGGCATCATTCACAAAGTCGATACCATAGTATCTTCTTTCACCAGGTTCAACCCAGTTTAACGGAGTCCGACATCTTCGACCATACAAAGCTTCAAACGGGGCCATCTTGATGCTCTCTTGATAACTGTTATTGTAGGAGAATTCAGCCAAAGGTAACCACGATTCCCATGATCCTTTGGATGATAGCACACAGGCCCTCAGCATATCTTCTAACACTTGATTTAACCTCTCGGTTTGACCTGAAGTCTGGGGATGATACGCCGTACTTCTTATCAGACTGGTTCCCAAGCTCTTATGCATGCGCTCCCAGAAGTGAGCGGTGAACTGCGGTCCTCTATCTGATATGATTGTCTTGGGAATACCATGCAACTTGACAATCTCAGCCATATATATATCGGCATACTCAGGAGGTCGGTAACGAGTCTTCACAGGGATGAAATGGGCCGATTTGGTCAACCGATCTATGATTACCCAAATCGAGTCATTCCCCTTCCTTGTGGCTGGTAAACCTGTGATAAAGTCCATACTGACCTCTTCCCATTTCCACTCCGGAACTGATAACGGTTGTAACAGACCTGCAGGTTTCATATGGATGGCCTTAACTCTGCAACACGTGTCACAACGGGCCACATAAGCTGCTATTTCTTTCTTCATCTTGGTCCACCAAAAGTGGGGCCTTAAATCTTGATACATTTTGCTGCTGCCCGGATGAATAGACAGCTTGGAGAGATGGGCTTCATCCATGATGCGATTCTTCAACTCCCGATCTTTCGGGACCACTAACCGCTGTTGAAACCACAGTACCCCCTTCTCGTCAACCCGAAACTGAGTCTTTGGGTCATCTTTGATCTTCTCTTTGATGTGGAAAATACCCTTGTCTGTTTTCTGACCTTCAATGACTTGACTCTCGAGTGAACAACTGAGTTGTATATGACATAAAACCTCAGGATGCATAAGATTGAACCCATCTTCAAACAACGGTTGAACCATTTGATAGCGCGGTTTGCGACTCAAAGCATCGGCGACCACATTAGCTTTGCCTGGATGATAGTGAACTTCCAGGTCATAGTCCTTGATTAGCTCTAACCACCGTCGTTGCCTCATATTCAGCTCGGACTGCGTGAAGATGTACTTCAAACTCTTGTGATCGGTGTAAATGTGACACTTATTTCCTAGCAGATAATGCCTCCAAATCTTCAAAGCATGCACTACCGCTGCTAACTCGAGGTCGTGCGTTGGATAGTTGACTTCATGTTTCCTTAACTGTCGGGAAGCATAAGCTATCACCCTGCCATCTTGCATCAACACACACCCCAGGCCACTCTTTGATGCGTCACAAAACACATCAAAAGGCTTCTCTAAATTAGGTTGTGCCAGAACGGGAGCAGTGGTTAGCAATCTTCGCAGGGTGCGGAAGGCTAACTCACACCCTTCCGTCCAGACAAACTTATGGTCCTTTTGTAGCAAACTTGTCATGGGCTTAGCAATCTTGGAGAAGTCAGGTATAAAACGACGATAATACCCGGCCAGACCAAGAAAACTTCTAACTTCCGAGACCGAAATTGGTGCCTTCCAGTCCATGACTTCCTGCACTTTTGATGGATCCACGACAATCCCTTCTTCAGACAAAATGTGCCCTAGGAACGGAACTTTCTTCAACCAGAACTCACACTTGCTGAACTTGGCATATAACTGATGCTCTCGTAATCGTGTCAGCACGATTCTCAGATGTTCGGCGTGATCTTGCTCATTTTCTGAATACACCAGGATATCATCGATAAACACCACAACAAACTTGTCCAATTCTGGCATAAAAACTGAATTCATCAGATACATAAAGTATGCAGGAGCATTTGTCAACCCAAAGGACATGACAAGATACTCGTACAACCCATATCTGGTGGAGAAAGCAGTCTTCGGGATATCTTGCGGACGAATCTTGATTTGGTGATACCCGGATCTCAAATCTATCTTAGAGAACACTCTTGCCTTGGACAACTGATCAAACAGGATATCAATCCTTGGCAAGGGATACTTATTTTTGATTGTCACTGCATTGAGTGGACGATAGTCCACGCACATGCGCAACGACTGATCCTTCTTTTTCACAAACAACGCGGGACAACCCCATTCCGACGAGCTGGGCCGGATGAACCCTTTTTCCAATAATTCCTTCAGTTGTTTCTTCAATTCTGCGAGTTCATTTGGGGGCATCCGATACGGCCTTCTAGATATTGGTGCTGTACCTGGTATCAACTCTATTGCGAACTCTACCTCCCTATCTGGGGGAAGTCCTGGTAAATCCTCAGGAAACACGTCCGGGAACTCACGTACCACGGGTATGTGTTCTAGAGGAACTACCTGCACTGCACATGAAAGGCTGGCGAAGTCCAACCGTCTAGGTAGCTTGACCTGAAGCACCCCCTTTCCTTGCGGGTCTCTAAGGGAAAGAGTTCTATTCCCGGTATCTATAACCGCGCCCCAATCAGTCATTTTGTTCATCCCAATGATGACATCCAAAACCAGTCCTGGCATGACCACAAGGTTTACACGGAACCTTCGACCACTGATATCCAAGGTAACTCCTGTTACCGTTTTATTAGTCAACACATCTGCCCCGGCTGAGCTGATGCGATAGCCATAACCTAACTCGGTAACTGGCTGATCATGTTTTTGTGCAAATGCTTGGCTCATGAATGAATGCGACGATCCAGAATCAAACAAAACAACTGCAAGATGTTGGTTGACAGAAAACATACCAGCTGTAACCGGTTCTCCTTCCGGGATTTCTTCGATCGAGGTATGATGCACACGAGCTGGATATGTTGGCTGCTGCCTCTTGGGGTAGGGACATTCCTTAGCAAAGTGCCCCATCTTGTGGCAGTTATAGCATGGACCCTTGGGCGCGTTGTTGACGGCAGGTGCTGCAGCTTGAATTGCCTTTGGTTTGGCAGGAGCTATCGCCGCCTTGTACGGCTTCTGCTGTGTCGGATGTCCGGTGTTCCTTCTCTGCGGTGGTCGGAACCTAGCACCCGGGGCAGGAGGACGATACTGCTGTCGCCCTGCCACTGGTGCCCTGGACTGGGATGATCCAGCTTCAAAAGCCCTTTTACGCGACTTGGATGCACTGTAGTTGTTGTTATTGTTCTCTTGGGTCAGGCAGTCACTGATGTAAGCATTGAAAGTAGCCCTGGCCCCTGTACCCATGGTCTTCAGCATCTTTGGATTCAAGCCCCTCTGGAAACTAGCAATCTTCTTGGCCTCCGTGTTCACAAACTCAGGGGCATAGCGAGCGAGATTATTGAAGGCATGTAGATACTCTTTTACAGATTTCGTCCCCTGGGACAGCCTCATGAACTCCCCAACCTTCATTTCAACCACACCAGGAGGAATGTAATTTCCCCGAAAAGCGGTGGTGAAGCGGTTCCAAGTGATTGGTGTCCCCTCCGGGTAGGTGGTACGGTGATGGGACCACCAAATCCCAGCGGGTCCTTGCAGCTGATGTGCCGCATACTCAGCCTTGAGTTCTTCTGTCATTCGGAGAAGACGAAACTTCTGCTCCATGGTGTTGATCCACTCATCTGCTTCGAGCGGTTCCAAAGCCTCCTTAAAGATCGGTGGCTTGGTATCCATGAAGTCCTTGAACGAACTGTACTGGTTAACCTCCCGACCACCCTGATTATCTCCACGACGGGTGTTGTCAGCTATGTTGCGCAAAGCTTCTTCCATGTTGCGCTGCATCTGTTCCATGTTGCGTTGGCTTCCCAGAAACTGCGCGAAAAACACATCCGCAGTGTACGGGGGAGGCGGTGGTGGCGGTGGCGGTGTTGGTGCTCTGTCCTCAATCCGTTGAGCCCCACCTCCGGATGTACCTGTTCCAAGGCCCGGATTGCTGCTACCCCCGCCACGTGTTTGCACCATCTGCATACGCCAATGATAAGCAATCGTTAGGAGTTGCCATCAACCGGTAGAAAATGTGTAAAATCGTGCCATACTGAATTTACTGAGGGAATAGATTCACACAATAAACAAAGGCACAATAACTCATTATCCACGCACAACATCACTAACAGATTACTTAACATTTACGCAACAAGGTTCGCGTACATCCAACTTGCCAGCATACATACACTGGACTTTCGGTATCAACTCATAAAGTCTTACACAGCCCAGATCCCAAAAGTACACGACATGCCATGCAACATACAACAACAAGGGAGGGAAGACTAGCTCCAGAGCCCTAGCATCTACTCGCTGTGGTCACTGTCCATGCCAGAGCCATCCTCATCCTCGTCACCACTAGCAGCTGCTCCTAACTCGGGATCCGTGTCCATCTCGTCCTCAGAGTCTAGCTCCGCGGCTCCAGGTAGGTGGTGAGGGTGAAGCTGGTTATGCAGCTGGTGGATCTCCTCATGCAAGTTCTCATTGTACTCCTCGGCATTAGCTAGCTGCTGCTCTAGCTCTAGCTGTCGGGCCCTCAAAGTGTCCTCCTCGTGCCAGGCTTCATTCCTCTGTCCAAGCACATGGACTAGCATGCGCTCGCAGTTCCTGTGAGCAGTAGTCACCCTGTCCTTCTGTTCCCGTACTGCAAGCAGGTCCTGACTCAGCTCACTGTTCTTCTGGACTGCCTGGTCCCTCTCTCTGGTCACACGAGCCAACTCTGCCTGTAGCCTCTCAACCTCGGAGTCAAACTCACGCTGCAACTGACGCTTCTCATCCTGGACGGTGAGAAGAGACCCGGACAAGCGACCCAAACAACGCTCCAGGCCTCCATAGGTCTTCATCAACGCGTACATGGCACTCATAGCTGCACTGTCACTGTGCTGGTCCTCATCCGCACTCCTCTCTAGAGCATTCACCTCGGACTGATCCCACACCGAAGTGTAAGGGTCACCCCGGGGAAACACCCCAGCGAAGGCGTGGGCCAGCTCCTGTGGAAACCTCTCCATGAGGTCCCTCAAAACTGCAAAAGCTGCCCTGCTGGCACCGTGGAAAGGCGTGACACCTCGGGACTCGTACACCCAGCCGCCCCAAGCAGGGTCTCCTCCACTGGTAGGGACAACTGCCTCAATCCCCACCAGGGTCTCGTCACCAAGCGGCTCCTTATCCCAATAGTAGCGAGGCTCCCTTCCTTCGGGGTACCCCATCGAACTGAGCACCCTCCAAAGCAAAGTGGGCATCCCAAACTCCTCTAGGAACTTGCTCTTATGTCGCGAGCTCCTAGCTGCCAACGGACGGCGAGGGGCCCGCCCACCAGTGGACTTGCGAGCTGTAAGCCTAGTGCGTGCCATCTGCTGCAAATGGAATACCGTGGGTAAGAGCGAGGATTACCTTTAATTATTTTATTTAGAAATGGGACAGATTAAATTAAGGGGGAAGTAAGCAATGATATGAAATGAACATGATGCATGCACGAACTTACGATCTCACAAACCTTGAAACAAAGATTAACACTAAGCGGTAGATGCGGTGGCACACAACGTTCTCTCATAACGTAACTAGCGTTCTAAGCGAGAACGTGGTTAGTGTACCTGCAGAAAACTCATTTCAGCCCACCCACAATATGATCATGCAGAGCAAGAATTTAGAACCATGCACTTCACCCACACAGACACCCGTCTATGCAGGTGACGTGCCACTACCCACATCATCGCCCTATTGACGGCATCGCCTCTCAAGACGGAATTCCCAGCATGCGGTACTGTTCCCAAGACACACCAACATGTGTGCGTGACACAGCACTTGACAACACTTCCCTAGACCGGCAGTGTATCCGATCATGCTCTCACAACTCCCACTTACCATGGCGTAGAGGAAGAATTGATCCATTCATTACCACTCAAATGAATGGCACTCATACTATTGCACGCCGTATGAGCGACGAAATAAAAATATGATGCATTAACCCCCAAGTCAGTACTTAGCTAGCCACCTTAGAGTCCTTAACTGGGCATAAAGGATATGACCATGGCACACTAGATAGTTTTCCAAAACTTAGTTTAACACCTTGATCTTTATTAATTACTAAAATCTTTCATTAAACCGGTTTAGACTTTTGTTCAGAGCGTGCTTATGAACAGTAACTCGCTAAACTTTGCTCCGATGCCAGCTGTAACAGAACCGACCAAATTATAAGAGATTAAGCCTAATAGTGACCATTTGCATAGTCGAACTATCACGCTTAAGCCCATATAATCCCGGTAGTCCGTGAAATCTCGAAGGATTTCAAACCACACATCACATATACAGCCAAGATCGTAATAAGTTTAGCGGTCGTCATCCACAAGTACATCCAGATTACAACATTCATGAAACACATCGGAGTACTTAAGTTATTACAAAACAAGTTCTTCAAGTAGCGGAAGCTTCATAGTTCGAAAATACAACACACGCGATAAGTCTGATACAGTGCCATAGTTCGGTCATTCCCACAAAAGCAAAAGAAGAGACGGAGTGACCATCGCCCTTGGTCTAGTCATCACCCATAGCTGGGTACAGACAGAGGATGCAATAACCATAGTACATTTGACCATCTGCAAAACAACATGGGAATAGAACCCTGAGTACGAGAAGGTACTCAGCTAGACTTACCCGTCATAAACTTAAAAGAAAGACTCATCAAGGATCATGAAGGCTATTTAGTGGGGTAGCTGACAACCATTTTGCAAAGACCGCAAGATTTTATTACCCAAGCCTACATAAATCCTTTCTTCTTTTAATCTGCTCAAGTTGACAGTATCATTATCTATTACCTAGATTTGCTCCTGTGCTATTACAAGCAAATATGAGACTATGATAGTACCTTATTACAGCAGTCATAAACCCGTTTCATTATAACCCAAGTGTTCCATAGTCCTTACTACGAGGACAGGGCTCATGTCAAGTGCTCACTATCCAGGAGCGATGGCGATTCGAATCGATTTCTAACCAGCTGGCGAGTTTATTCCCCACACAAACCACACTCACTGATCAAGTGAGCTACAGATCACCGTATTGCACTATCCAGGACCAATTCGCGGGTTCGACAGGCACCGCCCGTACCCGAGGACCGTTCCGGCGACCGAGGTATCCAAGGTATACCAAGGTTGCGCGCCGCGCCCTCGTCGTTCTCCTCAACCATCACCAATACAGCGCGTACATCGGGCCGATTCCCGGCCCGGATAGTGCTCAGGCTTCGCGGTCGGAACGACTTATCCTTCCAGCTAAATGTGGGGCATGCGTTCAACATGACAAGAGGGCCGTCAACGATCGGTCCTTAATCGACACAGGCAGGGGCACTATGGGCAACCCACCATAAGACCCTGCCCGGTCTCCAATTACTTTCCACACTTGGTTATTTCTTTCCCCAGCAACCACTGCTTAATCAAGCAGGTATCCACCTACATCTCGCAGGTGACAGGACATCACCCGACTTCTACCGGACTAAGCAGGCTAAGCATAGACTCCGCGCCTATCTACATAGGACAAGGTAGATAACGAGTAGGGATAACAAGGAATACATATGCAGCAACGGTACCAGACAACTCCTATCACGTAATATGCAATATAGTAGAATAAGTATAGCACTTTATATAAGTTAGTGAGAATAGGGAGACTTAGAATGCTCCGGGGCTTGCCTTTCTCAAACGTGCTGGGTCGATGATCCGGGCACTCTTGCAGTTCCTCTCCGGACTCTTGTGCTTCCGGAGGTTCCTGCTCCTGAAGCTCCTCGGGTTCCTCGGGTCCCACTCTGTTCTCCTGCGAGCCTGTATGATGCATATATGCTCATGAGTGGAGTGCGAGATGCCCGAGTGGATGCTTATATGAGAGAGTACCAAAAGAGTCATGTTGTGATGCATAAGTAATGCACTTGATCATGCTTATTACAAGGTAGTCAACATCATCCAAGAATAAACAATTGAATCAAACATCTATTACATTCTCTTCTATAATTATTTTTCAAATGACATCAGCAACCTATATGATGCTTCAAAGATACACCAAACCCAACTTAATCCATTCAACCCATATACACAACCATTCAAAAATTTTCTTTATTTATTTCTAAGCCTATTAAAATCACATGCAATTCTGTTCATCAATAAATTCCAGAAAAATTACAGGAGACTACTAGTTAATCACAAAGTCCACTGTAAATTTTTTATAATTTTTGGTTACTTATTTTGAACCACAAAAATCTCAAGATTAAGTAATAGAGTAAGTATAATCACCCTACTGTGATATAAGTGTTAAACAACAGATGTCATATTTTTACAATTTGTCTAATATCATAAGAAACATCCACAAAATTTTCCAGATTTATTGCATGACTCAATTAATTATTAAAAATCATAAAGTACTGCCATGCAAGCATTTAAATTACCATAAATTCATTTATACACCAAATAATATGTAACAATATTTTCTCAGTGAGTAAACACACATGCAGAGCCAGCAAAACAAGTTTCACATTTTTCTGAGCCATATTCCATTTACTATGCATTTTCCAAGTTCAACAAAAACATGGATTAATTATACTTACACAGAAAAGTTATTCAAACATGACATGCAATCATACTAGGATATAGATCTGGAAATAAGGAACACACCAAAATTTATTTCACCATTTTTGGAGCCATATTCATCAAGATATGAATTTTTGAACATTTAAATCATTTCCTGGAAATTATTTTTCTGAAAACAAATCAAATCCACCCCGAGATCTGCTAGGTGCACCCGGTGCAGTGCACCCGCGGCCGCTGACGAGCGGACCCGCCTGCCAGCAGGGCCCGCTGGTCAGAGCGCAGAGGGGGGGGGGAAGCTCCGGCGAGCCGGAGCTCACCGTCGGCGACCCCTTTCGGCGAATCAAGCGGCTCTACACGTTCTACGGATCACGGCGGACCTAAGGCACTCATTTGCGCGGCCTAAAACGGACCGGAGCAGGCTCGCCACCGGCCATGGCGGAGCGGCGGCGCTGCTCGTCGTCGGTACGGGACGCCGGCTCGGTAGAGCGTGGCTGGAGGGGCTTGCGAGCATCGCGGTGCCAAGGCGAACACGATGCGCCAACTACGTAGCACCGGAAGGCATGGGGACGCGCGGATCACGCGTGCGGCGGCGGAGCTCTCGCCGGAGAAGAAAGCGAGGGCGAGCGGGGCTCACCGTGCCTTACCGAGTGCTCCGATGAGCGTTTCGCAACGGCGGAGCGAAAGCGAAGCTCGGGGAAGAACTAATTGAAGAATGGCGCACGTACGGAGGAGGAACAGCCGAGGCGAAGCTCGGGCTCCAATGGCGACGGCGGCGCTCCGCGCGTGCGGGGCGAGGGCGAGAGAGCGAGAGAGAGAGAGCTGAGGGGCGCAAATGGGAGCGGTGGCGGAGGCGAGCGCGACCGGGGCGCCTTGGTGGCCGACCGGGGCGCGTCCTCGCTGCCGCATGCCCGCCACGCGGCGGCCGAGCCCTGCCGGCGTGCCACGGCGTCGCGGCGAGCGCTGTCCGCGCGCGGACGCGGGCGCGAGCGCGGGGGAAGGGGGAGGGGAGAGCGCGGGCGGGCCGAGCCGGCTTCGGCCAGTGGGCCAGAAGCGAGGCCGCGGCCTGCTAGCGCCCCCTTTTCCCTTTTCCATTTTTTTTTTTAAATTTTCTTTTCTCAAATCCTCTTCCAAAAGCATTTTGACTATTTTCAAATCATTTTCACCATTTCCACCCAAAAGCAAAGTTGTTCCAAAACAAAAACTCTACCACTTTGTTTTAACAAGCAAAACCAAATTCCAAACAGAATTTGAATTACAAGTTAAAACTCAGTTCTAGGTTTTAATTAAATTCTTTTTAGATATTTTTGTATAAATTCCATTTCTCAAATTCCATAGCTCCAAAAAGTGCACAAAAATATTCTAAATTCTTCTCACACATAAATCTACCTAATTTGAATTTTTCACAATTTTAGAAGCAAGTATCATATTTTTATCATATTTAAAACACATGAAATAAAGCACATAAAATCATACTTTGCTCAAGAGTGTCATGCTCATGATGCTTATGCTTGATGAAATGCTTATGCATGGCTTTGGTGAGGCTAAGTGCATGCTTAACACCTAGGGTGTTACACGGTAGTCCACGCAGAAGCGCCATGAGCCATCTTGTTTTTTGACCAGCAGGACAGGTGCTGAGAACGGGGAGGTGCTGGCGCGGATCGTGCCCTGCTGCAGCATTGCGTCGCACTGGCGTTCGAGCTCGTCTTTTTGGAGCTGCGGGTAGCAGTACGGGCGCACCGCCACGGGCTCTGTGGCCGGCTTGAGGTGGATCCGATGGTCACAGTCGCGGGCTGGTGGCAGCCCGTCCGGCTCTGCGAACACGTCAGCGTATGCGTCCAGCAGGCGCTCGAGGAGGGCCGGCTCGGTCCCCTTGGCCGAGAGGATCTGCAGGCTCTGGGCGTTGGGGGGCGATGCTGCTGCTGAGCATGGCGTCCCTTCGCCGCGCCATTGTACTCGGCGGCCGTGTAGAGAGAACTCCATGCGTAGGTTGTCGAAGTCCCACAAGATGGGTCCGAGTGTGCGTAGCCAGGCGATGCCAAGGACCATGTCACAGGAGTCCAGCGGAATGGCGTAGCAATCGACCTTGAAGACCTCCATGCCGATCTGGAGGTTGACTCCGCGGGCGATGCCGCGACACAGGACGCGGTCACCGTTGGCGACCGTGACGTGAGCGCCCTCGCTGTCCTGGAAGTGGAGACCTGCGCGGTGGGCTGCGGCGCTGCTGATGAAGTTGTGAGTGGATCCCGAATCCAGCAGCGCAGTCAGCTCGTGCTGACCCACATGTACGCGGAGCTGCATCGTCTCGTGCGCCCGAATGCCGGTGATCGCGGACAGGGAGATCAGGGGCTTGTCGGTGTCATAGGGCGCGTCCTCAGCCGGCTGCGTACTGCCGCTGTCCGTATCTTCAGGCTCCTCCACAATGTAATCGGTGACCTCCAGGAAGAACAGCCGAGCACACTTGTGGCCACGGACGTACGGCTCATCACAGTTGTAGCAAAGGCCTTGCTTTCGGTGCTCGGCCATCTCATCTGGTGTGAGCCGCTTGAAGGAGCGCGGCAGTGCTGAGGATGAGGAGCTCTCCGCCTGGGTCACCGCGCCAGCCGGCGTCGAAGTGGTGCTGGTCGGTCGGCGGCACGGGGGTGCCGGCAGGGCAAGGGGCGCCGGCGCGTTCCGGCGTTCATAGGCGCGGGCCAAGTACATGGCACGCTGCAAGTCCTGCGGGTCGTGGAGTTCGACATCGACGCGGATGTGATGGGGCAGGCCTCCAGTGAACAGCTTTGCCTTCTGGCCCGGAGAGAGACGCCCGGCGTGGGCTGCGCGAGCCTGAAACGCCTCCATGTACGCATCCACCGTGGAGGTGAAAGGTAGGCGCGCGAGATCCGAGAGATGGTTGGTGCTGAGGGGCGGCCCGAAGCGTTGATGGCACAACGTGCGGAACTCTTCCCACTGTGGACGACCGGAGTCAGCCTCAAGGACGAGGTACCACTGCTGGGCAACCCCGGTGAGGTGATAAGATGCAAGCCAGACTCGGTCGCTGTGGCGCGTCTGGTGCCCATTGAAAAATTGTTCACACTTGTTCAGCCACCCCAGCGGGTCCTCCTTGCCATCGAAGGTGGGGAACGTAAGCTTGTGGTACTTGGGGACGACGTGACCATCCGGTGCCGGGGACACGCTGACATGTGGTGACGGTGATGCCATCGGAGCCGAGGACACGGCTGGTGCGCCCCTCATGATTGCCTCCAGTGAAGGGATCGGAGATGGTGAAGCCGGGAAGCGGATCTGATTGATTGGCACCCCCGCTGTTAGTGCAGCGGACGTCGGCTGCACCGAGCCGAAGGACAGGGAGCCCATTGTTGTTGCTGCGGGCGCCGAAGATGCTGCTGGCACATGGGGTGTCGACGCCGAGGCCCCAGCTGACGAGGGCGCGGTCAGGGCGGGCATGGAGCCAAACCCTGGCAGCGCAACTTGGGGGAGGTGCTGGGCCGAAGCCAATTCCCGGCCGTCGATGACAGCCACACGCGTGGCGAGATCACCCACCTGGAAGTTGAGGACAGACAGCTGGTTTTGGATCCCTTGCAGGGTGTTGGTGAAGAAATTCAGAGTGTCGCTGGGCATGGACACCAGCTGTGGGGGCGGTGTGTGGGTGGTGAGCGGCATGGTGAGGGTGGGAATCAGGGCGTTGGAGGATGCAGGTGGTATTGTGGAGTCGGCAGCGGGGAGGGTGGCGGTGATTTGTGGAAGAGTAGTGCCGGCAGCAGGATCGACGGGGCTGGAGGAGACGCCGGTCGTAGCCATGGTCTCTGATACCAGGTTGTTACGACGCCGGAGCTTGCTTCGGAGGAAGTATGGGGGAGAGACAGGGACGTGAGGGCGAGCTGGGCGGCGGCGTGCAGGTGCCGTTGTCGAGGGAACTCACGCAACAGGGAGACGGGAAACAGGAGACAAGGGCCGGGAGCCCAAGGGAGATAAGAATATCTCAATCCCAGGCTAACCTCTCATTCAATACGAGTTCCACTCTTTATACAATAGCAGTTCCAATCTAATAGGAATAGATCTAATCTATTATGGAAAGTAAATCTTAACTAATGCAAACTCTAGATAACTTGGCCAATAGGCCAGGTGGTGACCACGTCCAGGCTGCCTTCCTGGTCTGGTTCAGCCACGTTCCTTCTCCCTCCTCTGATAGACCATACCGGTCATAACACTAGTACTTAAGATTACAAGAGCACCATGTCAAATCATAATAAATGAGCAAAGGAAAACTAAATGAAAATTCCATGTCTCTGAGCATTGCTCAAATTTGCTTCAAATAAACAAATTAGCCAACACCAGCCACCACACACCTCAATACAAAACTGAGAATGTAGTAGGAGATAGCAAGATTTTATCCATCTTGCAAGTCTGTTCATTCACCGAGAGAATACAGGTCCATCAAAGCAACAAACCAACCGCATTCACATCAGCCAACAGTCCAACACCTTATGCACTCTTTATTTGCTGCATTTAGTTACAAGAATAACATAAAACCATGAATAACTTACAGTATCATATGCAACATCAGGGGTGCATAATAACAATTTAAACAGATACCAAGCTAAGCAGTTTGATACTGTCTGTTCTATCAACACTTGATTAGGACCTAATGAGTACTATAATTTGGGCAAACTGTAGGCTTTACATAATTGTACTAGATTGAATTGTTTGCGCCACTCAGATGTTTCCACATTAAATTGGACATAGAGTTGTATGATATGACACAGTAGTGTGCGTAAAAACAATGTAGAAGGTATCTTAGTGACAATCCAAGGGTGACATGCCAATAGTGCTATAAGGAAAAGGTTTGGTGTGTAAGATAATCTGCTGCTCCCTTTTGATCTTTTGGTGCAGCAGAGAGTTGGTATTGTGGCCAGCTCTTGCTGTCCATCTATTGTACAGTAGGAGTATGGCAATAGGCCAACTATGTAGTGGCATACATCAGCCATGTAGTAGTAGTTGAAGGCTGAGCTAAGCCATGTACTAGTGTGCCATATAGTTGGTACTAGACTTGTATATATACTAGACAATGCAATGGAGAGAGCAGTTCAGTTGCTGCACATTCAGACTTGTGCTAGTGCTGTGTGTGTGCTCTGTTCTCAGTGTTCTTCTACCTCTAGCCGTGAGTTGTGAGAGTGAGTGAGTGAGCTGATTGCTCACCTCTGCAGGTGGCTGGATTGCCAACATGGTGAAGTTCACCCAAATTCATTAGGAGGCTGGAGCATGAATTTGTGGAATCCATAACTATTGATGTATGCTTGGTTGACTAGCTGATGAGCAACAAAAACGATGACTGAATTGAGCTGGCTGGTGCAATTTGAAAATCTCAATGGTGTGGGCCCAGTGACAACGCTTGCCGCTTGCACATAAATACTGAGCTTCTCTCGTGTCGCAGAAGTTGAGAAACAAGCAAGATTGAATATTGCCTACTGGCCCAGCTCAGTCATGGTCCAAGCAAGCAAAACAAATTTTGCTTCTATCCAAAGGTAAGAAATTTAATGGTTGTTGAGAGCAATTAGCCTCGGGATTAGATAGATTAATCAAGGGGTACAGGGGTACATTATATAGGCAAAGATCCCTCAGGGTTTATCGAAACACCCAATCAACGGTGATCCTTGCCTTATCAATCTATCTTAATCCCTACGGTGCTTAACCGCACCGGCCCATACAGCCCATTAGGGCGCCTATTGCTAACACTCTCCCGCAGTCCAAACGTCAGCCACTTTGCACGTTTAGACTGGACCTAAACTCCGTGAACACTGAGGCAGGCAGTCCCTTGGTGAAGATATCAGCATACTGCAGGGCAGTAGGAACATGCTGGACTCGTAGATCACCAATGGCGACTCTCTCTCGAACGAAGTGAAGATCAATCTCGATGTGCTTGGTGCGCTGATGTTGCACCGGATTGGAGGTCATGTAGACAACACTGATGTTGTCGCAGTACACCAGTGTGGCGCGCCGAAGAGGGGTATGTAGCTCCAAGAGAAGCTGACGCAGCCAGGTTGCCTATGCAACTCCATTTGCTACTGCGCGATACTCGGCTTCAGCACTTGACCTTGAAACTGTGTTCTGACGCTTGGAGGACCAGGAAACGAGATTGTCACCGAGGAACACTGCATAACCTGGTGGATCGGCGAGTGTCGGGACAACCAGCCCAATCAGCATCAGTGTAGACAACAAGATCAGTCGAAGTAGACGGTCGCAGCAGAAGACCAAGATGAAGTGTGCCCCGAACATAGCGAAGAATCCGTTTTAGGGCAGCAAGATGAGGCTCTCGAGGGTCATGCATGTGGAGGCAGATATGCTGAACAGCATAAGCAATGTTTGGGCGAGTGAATGTCAAGTACTGAAGAGCTCCAGCAAGACTGCGGAAGTCTGTTGCATCAGACACAGGGGCCCCCTCAGCTGCAGCAACCTTGGAGTTGGTGTCAACTGGTGTAGAGCACGGCTTGCACTCAGTCATTCCAGCACGATCTAAGATATCCAGCATGTACTGTCGCTGTGAGAGGAGTCCATCACCTCGCCGCTGAACATGCATACCAAGGAAGTGATGAAGTTCACCAAGATCTTTCATGGCGAACTCCCGCTGGAGCGCTGAGATAATTCGCCGAAGAAAATCTGTGGACGAGGCTGTAAGGACAATATCATCGACATAGAGCAACAGGTAAGCTGTGTCGGAACCCCGCTGGTAGATGAAGAGTGAGGTATCTGACTTGGCTTCAACAAACCCAATAGACAACAAGTAGGAAGCTATCTGGCTGTACCAAGCACGAGGGGCCTGCTTCAGGCCATAGAGCGACTTCTTCAGAAGGCAAACAAAATCCGGATGAGCTGAATCTTCGAACCCGGACGGCTGCTGGCAGTAAACTGTCTCAGTCAGGTTGCCATGAAGAAAGGCGTTCTTCACATCTAGCTGGTGAATGGGCCAGTGGCGTGTGAGCGCTAAGGAGAGAACCGTGCGAACAGTAGCGGGCTTCACCACAGGACTGAAAGTCTCATTAAAGTCCACACCAGGCCGTTGGGTAAAACCACGGAGGACCCAACGCGCCTTGTACCGCTCGAGGGAACCATCAGACTGAAGCTTATGCTTGAAGATCCACTTCCCAGTGACAACATTGGCCCGAGGAGGGCGAGGCACAAGATCCCAGGTGTGATTTTAAAGAAGAGCACTGTGTTCGTCCTCCATAGCGGCTCGCCAATTGGGATCAGCAAGAGCGTTACGGAAGGTCTTCGGCACCGGAGAGAGAGGCACGGCGTGGTAGATAGAGGGCATCCTGTAGCCGCTCTTCGATCGAGTGCCCATGGAGTGCTGGTTGGTCCTCGGAGGGACTGCAACCGCACCCTTGGGCAACGAGGCTGCTGCAGCAGGGGCCACCGGTGCAGCAGGGGGCAGCGAAGTTGCTGCAGCAGGGGCGGGGGCGGCCGTCAGTGGCTCACGTGGTCGTCGCTTGTAGACGTGCGTGAAGTAGCGAGCCAGCCGAGGAGGGAATCCTGGTGGTGGCCCACGCGGTGCCTGGAGGGGTGCTGAAGGGCCCACGGGCGACGCAGGGGAAGCCGATTCATGACGCAGGGCGTCAGGCAGCTCCAGGGCCGCGCATGGCGCGGAAGGGCTCCTGGTGGCCGCGCGTGGCGCAGTCGGTGTGAGCTCCAAGGCCACGCGTGGCGCGGAGGTAGGTGGAGGTGGTCCTGACACCCGCAGCGCAGGAGGAACGTAGAGCGCGGGCGTCAGGGTGTCCGCATCATCAGCATCCTCACAGGGCGCCCCAGGCACGGCCTCACAGGGACCGGCAGGGGCGCAAGCGGCGGTGTCGGAGGTACTGGGCGAGTTTCCTACAGGCAAAGACTTGTGTGATGGTCCAATAGGAGCAGGCACGACATCAGTAGTATCTGTAAGAAACTCAAGGTCTGCTGGAGTACTAGAACCATAGCGCTCAGCAAAGGGAAATGCCGTTTCATCGAAGATGACGTGCCGAGAGATGATGACTCTGTTGGAGGAGAGGTCAAGGCAGCGGTACCCTTTATGATGAGCGGAATAGCCTAGGAAGACACACAGGACAGACCTAGGAGCAAGCTTGTGAATGGCGGTGGCAGATATATTGGGGTAACATTTGCAACCAAAAACTCGCAGATGATCATATGTGGCAGGCTTACCAAACAAGGCAAGATGAGGCGTGGAGAACTCTAGAGTTTTGGTGGGCAATATGTTGAGGAGAACAGTCGTCGTGGAGAGGGCCTCCACCCAGTACCGGGGAGGCATGGACGCCTGAAAGAGCAGGGAGCGAACAACATTATTGATAGAGCGAATAATGCGTTCAGCTTTACCATTCTAGGACGATGTGTAGGGGCAGGACATGCGGAGGTGAATGCCCTGGGAGAGAAGGAAATGGCGGGTGCTGGAGTTGTCAAACTCTTTCCCGTTATCGCACTGAACGGCTTTGACGCGAGCGCCAAACTGAGTGGAGGCATGGGCGATGAATTGAGCGAGCGTGCTGAAAGTGACAGATTTAAGTCGTAAAGGAAAAGTCCACAAATAATGGGTGCAATCATCAAGAATGACCAAATAGTATTTATAACCAGAGATGCTAACAACTGGAGAGGTCCATAAATCACAATGAATGAGATCAAACTTGCTAGACGCACGAGATGTGGACACATGAAAGGGCAAACGAACATGACGCCCTAGCTGACAAGCATGACATAAATCTGAACAATCCTGAATAGGAAAAGAAACACTAGACGTAGACGCAAGCTTTGACAAGGTCTCATGACCAGGATGCCCAAGACGCCAATGCCACAGTGGAGAGGAGCCCTGAGCGGCAAAGGAGAGTGCTGGTGGAAGGCGAAGTGGGTACAAGGGCCCGGAGCTATTACACCTGACGATCTCTCTCCGAGACGGAAGAACCTTCACAGAACAACCAGCGGGGTCAAACTCAACAGAGCAATTATTGTCGAGGGTAAACTGGCGAACAGAGATTAGATTCTTAATAATTTGTGGCGACACAAGAACATTATTAAGACGTAAATTTGAGGCTAACTCTGTGGAACCAGTGGCAGTGACTGGAATAAGAGAGCCATTACCGACAATAATAGATGAAGGAGTAGGGTACCGCGGGAGAAGAACATGTGAAAGAGAGGAGGGTTGAGATGTCATATGTGAAGTAGCACCTGAGTCGAAGTACCACTCGTTGGACGAAGGAGGCGTCAGCGAGGTCGTGCTGAAGGAGGCAGCGAGATCCGTCGAGTCCCAGGAGGGTAGGCCGGTCATGGGGTTGTAAAAACCTGGAGCGACCCACGGTGCAGCGTGCTGCTGGGGAGCAACAAGTGCCTGCTGCTGCTGCTGCTGAGCGAGTAGGGCTTGCTGCTGTGCCTGTTGCTGCGCTTGCTGCTGTGCCTGGTGCTGCGCCTGGAGGTGAGGAGGCACCGGGATAGGTGCCAGAGGTGGACGAGGACCTCCCGGCCACATTTGGATGGAGCCGGACCATGGGTTGAAGAAGCTGGGCCAAGGGCGTCCTCCTCCAGGTTGCGGACAGCAGCGTGCTGCTGCTGTGCGCCGCCGGCAGGCAGCCGGGTGCCCTGTCCTGAAGCGCTGCTGTTGCCTTGCCCCTTGTTGCCGCCACCGCGCTTGCTGCGGCGGTTGTTGGGGGCCTTGGAACCCCCGCCGGAACCTGCAGAAGGTGGAGGCGTCGCAGCGGGAGTAGTGGAGGCGGCGAGAGCAGCTGCTGGAGGTTCCTTACGATCCGTCATGGTGAGTTCCTCAAGAATGAGGTCTTCACGAGCTTCCAGGAACGTGGGGAAGGGCTTGGCGCGGCGAAGGAGAGTGCCGACATGGGCGAAGCGCTCGTTGAGGCCGCGGATGAGGTTGAGGACGAGGGTGCGGTCAGTGATGACCTCGCCGAGGGCCGTGAGATCATCAGCCATCTTCTTCAATTTGCGGCTGTAATCGGTGATGGAGAGGTCCCCCTGCACAAAGTTGCGAAACTTCGTCTCCAGCTGAATGAAGCGAGCCTCCCGATTGCCGAGGAACTGCGACTCGACCGCGAGCCAGGCGTGCCGGGCTGTGGAGCCCTGGGCGCGGATGATCTCACCCAGATCGTCCGTGAGGGTGGCGATGATCCAGGATTTGACGACGCAGTCCATCCGGGCCCAATCCGGAGAGATCGGGACTGGAGGTTCGTCGCGGACGTGATCCTGGAGGGTGAATTTGCCGAGGATGAGGAGGAACTGATCGCACCAGCAATTGAAGTTACCGGAGTCGACGTCGACGACGGTGGTGACGTGGTTCCGGATGTTGCTGACGGCGACAGCCTGGGAGTGAAGTTGAAGCAGAGCCACGGCTTCATGATGAAGCATGGCGGCGCGCAGATCAGGTGGGGTGCTGTCGTTCGCAGCGGCACCACCGGGTGGAGGCCCTGACGAGGAAGGAGCCACGGCGGCAGCAGCAGCCGCCTGCTCCAGGGCTGCGCGCGCGAGGGCGTTGGAGGCGCGTTTGGCGGCGGCGTCGCGCTCCTGGGCCGCGGCTGTGGCCTCCTGCTCGGCCGCGAGTGCGCGGGCCAGGGCAGCGTCGCGGGTCGCGGCGCGGTCGCGCTCCAGCTGCTGGGCGGCGGCGGCGGCAGCGTTGGCCTGCTCCTGGGCAGTTCGCTGGGCGATCTCGTCGTCTTGGACAGAACCGGAGGAGCCGGTATTGTCCTGCCCGTCGTTGGGAGGGGAGGGCGACATGGCAGGGGTGCGCAGCACAGCAGGGCAGGGCACGCGGAGAGGGGAAGAGGCGCTGCACGGCGAGAGGCCGGCGCGCGGGATACGGCGCGGCGAGGGGCCGGCGCACGTGAGGCAGCGGAAGCTGACCTAACCTAGGCGTGATACCATGAGAGCAATTAGCCTCGGGATTAGATAGATTAATTAAGGGGTACAGGGGTACATTATATAGGCAAGGATCCCTAAGGGTTTATAGAAACACCCAATCAACGGTGATCCTTGCCTTATCAATCTATCTTAATCCCTACGGTGCTTAACCGCACCGGCCCATACAGCCCATCAGGGCGCCTATTGCTAACAGTTGTATCAAATGGAAGATGACAAGTTTGACGATAGGTTGGAGGCCTGCTGTTAAGGATGGGATGTCCTGAGAATCTGAGTTGAAGCTGGAGTTTAGTGGATAGAAACCACCGGAGACTGCTGCCAACTGAAATTACTGACTACACAGAGGGCAAAGCAATGGACCAGCATGTTCGAAGTTCATAAGTCCATTGGGTGTAATATGAACATGTGTATAATGGAGCTAGTGTGAGCGAGAGTAACTAGATCTTAACCAATAACAGTAACTATGACTGCATACCTAGCTAGGTTTTTGTTTGGATTAATGGAATTAAAAGAAGTTAATAGAAAACAAGTTCCATTGAGATTTTTAGGAATACCAATTTTAGGACATTATTCTGTTATGACAAGTCCATAGTATACCTTGTTTGGATAGGTTGTTTCAGCTGATGCAAATGAAGACATGAGGACGTGGTTTTCCAAGAAAACACAACAGGTTTTGATTTCTCAGAGAAACCACAATACTGGTTTCAGCATAAAGAGAAATTTCCAATACAGATTTTATCTTATCGACACTTGGCCAAAAAGAATTTTAGGTTGTTTTGAATTATCAAAATATGTTTGTAACAAAGCTTTTCAGCCCATTATTGATAGGATTGCTGACCAACTACCTGGATGGAAGGCGTATTTGATGACATGGGCAGGCAGAGTGGTTCAGGTGCAGCATGTTCTAACAGCCATGTTGATATATCTAGCCATGGCTGTTGATTTGCCACCATGGGTGTTATGTTCGGGAAAACATACAAGCGTCTTGCACTTTATGAGCGTATATGGAGATGCTGCCCCCCCCACCCATATGCAGATTTTTAATGTGGCTTGTAGCTCACATTTGTTGAGGGAACACGCACTGCGGCGTCTTCATCCTCTGCGCTTTGCTTCGACCACGCCACATTCGCCGTCTTCGGCTCCGAGGGAGCAGGGGAGCACCGAAACAGAGGTGTGACTACTCTGCTCCAGGCGTTACCAACCCCGGGCGCCATCGAGTCCACATCTGCAGTGGCAGCTTCGTCATCCTCACCTCCAAACGAGCACGTCACACCGCTGGAGGATGATGAGGACCGGGTCGACGCGTTCTACGACGACGAGCCCCTCCGCTACAAACATCATCGGCGATGAATCCCCTCCGGGCCTGGCGCCGCATCTCTTTGCCCAGCTCCACCTCACGCACGCTGGCGAACCGACCAACTACGCAGAAGCCAAGGGCAATCTAGCATGGGAGGCCACCATGAAGCAAGAGCTCTAGTCGGTGCAGAAAAACAAGACCTGGGAGCCCGTACACCTGCCCGCCGGCCACCGCCCGATCTCGCTCAAGTGGGTGTTCAAGCTCAAGGACAAGAAGGGGGTGGTGACCAAGCACAAGGTGAGGCTAGTGGCGAGGGGGTTCGTGCAGCAGGAAGGCATTGACTTCGAAGATGTTTTCGCGCCGGTGGCAAGGATGGAATCCGTGTGGGTTCTCCTCGCACTGAAGGCGTATGAGGCTAGAAGGTGCATCACATGGACGTGAAGTCCGCCTTCCTCAACGGCGACCTCAAGGAGGAGGTGTACGTGTGCCAGCCACCAGGCTTCGTCGTCGCCAGAGAAGAAGGGAAGGTGTACCAGTTGCACAAGGCCCTCTACGGGCTAAGGCAAGCACCGTGCGCCTGGAACACAAAGCTAGACGCCACGCTGAAGAAGATGGCCTTCTAGCAGAGCGTGCACGAGGCAACGGTGTACCGTAGGGGCAGCAGGCGCTCTGTCCTCCTGGCCAGCGTCTACATCGATGACCAAATCATCACCGACACCAACTGGAGGGAGGTGGAAACTGGAAAGTTTCAAGGCTGCCATGAAGGATCAGTTCAAGATGAGCGACCTCAGCCTCCTCTGCTTCTACCTTGGCGTCGAGGTGCATCAAGATGCCAAGGGCATCACCCTCCGCCAAGCTCACTACACGCAGCGCATCTCCAGCTAGGGAAGATGGTGGACTGAAAACCATCCGCCACACCGATGGAAGACAAGTTGAAGCTCAGCCTTGAGAGCACGGCAGAGGAGGTGGATCCTACGCAATACCGGCGGCTCATTGGCAGCCTGTGGTACCTCGTGCACACCCGGCCGGACTTAGCGTTCGTTGTCGGGTATTTGAGCCGCTTCATGGAACGGCCCACGATGGAGCATCAGCAGGCCGCCAAGCGCGTGCTCTGCTATGTGGCCAGGACCCTAGACAACGGGCTCCACTACAAGAGGGCTCCCAACACCGCGCATTTCATCGGCTACTGCGACGGCGATCTCGCCAGCGACATCGACACAAGCAAGAGCACCAGTGGGGCGATGTTCTTCTTGGGCAATTGCTTGGTCAGCTGGCAATGAATCAAGCAGAAGGTGGTGGCCCTGTCAAGCTGCGAGGCAGAGTACATAGCCACCACAACTGCTGCAACCCAAGCTCTTTGGCTGTCCAGGCTGCTCGGGTGGGCAGGAAGGTGGAAGTGGTGGAGGTGAGGGTGGACAGCAAGAATATGCTGAGTAGTTTGTAGAGGCTCTGCTCTATATAAGCAGCAGCCATTCCTTTGTAAAACCAGGCTTTTGCAACTTTCAGATTAAATCCAAGCGGCCCATTGGTCAAGCTGACCTCTGGGATTTATCTCTACCTTTGCTTGTGATGTTTGGGCAACAGTAAATGTGCTCTGGTTGGCAGCGGCGATTCTGTCCAGGTTTGGATGATTTTGGCAGATCACGGCGGACATCATGGCGATGAACACGATCGTCAGGTGGGCGGACAGAGCGCTACCGCTCATCGTTGCGATCATCATGGCGGCGTGGAGGTCGGGGAGCTAGCTTGGCTCGATCATCTTCCATAAGGCAAAACTCGGCCTCCTCAGCGTCCACGTATTGGTTAGCGGTTGCTATCATGTCAGCGAGGCCCTTAGGCGGCTTGCGGTTGAATTTGGATCAGAGATCATGGTGATGGTGAATAAGACCACGAACAAAAGTGGTTATCGCTTCTTCATCAGTTATGTTAGTGATGGAATTTTTCACCTCAGAAAAAACGCCTGATGTAGCTACGGAGGCGCTCTTCCATTCCTTGATAAGTCCTACTCAGATCATGTCGGTGAACATCTCCTTGAGCTGCTCCCATGATGAAATGGAGTCTGCTCAGAGGCTGGTGAGCCAATTCATCACGGGGGTGTGAGCATGACATGCCGATAGTTTGCCATGACACTTGGACCGCCTCTAGCAGCTCGTACGGCGGTAGCATATGCTTGCAACCACTGAGTTGGGTTGGCTCGCCCATCGTAGGATTCTACCCAGTGATTTTGAAACCATGAGGCCACCGGAGAGTTCGGAGTGCTCTAGTGAAGGCGAGGTCCATCGGTATCTTCAACTGTGCTTCAGGATCCAGCGGCTCTATGGCATTGGTCGGATTTCCGTGCTTGGCGTCGTACCGCTAGCGATGAGTGAGCTCTTCTACAGGATTGTGCCCGCTCGTTATGGCGGGCATGGAGGTGAGCGCACACATCACGCTGTGTCTTCAGGATTGCGGGAGTTGTTGACATGGTTGCCCACAGGCCTCCTTGGAGGAATTGGCTGCCATCGACGTTGCAACCAGAAAAACGGCTCCCTCCGTGACAGTTACGATGATTGGATCTTGCTGCGGCGGATCGCCGATTAGAGCCCGTAGATTACGAAGGCCCCTGATCCTGACGGATCTCGTTTACTTGGCAGTGGGGGCCTTGAGCCAAGCAGCGATCTTAGCAACCTCCAACATCTACTCAAGCCTTGCGAGCTCATTGGCGGCAACTGCGAGGTTGGCGCTCAGAGTATGGAAGACTTCATGGTCACCGACACGGAGGAACTCGATGTCAAGATTACGGCGAACCAGTCAAGGATTGCCCTGTGAATAGAGCGCAACTTCTGCAGTGGCGATTGCGGGTTTGTTTTGACACCAAGTTGTGCGATTGGCATTCCTGTTGAGACGAGCAACCCGGTCCTCCTTAGTTTTTCCATCCTGAGGGGGTTCATCGAGGCTCAGTTGAAAAACTTCTCCACCATAACCTAGTGGTCGGGGAGGAAAAGTGATGACGGTGTTGGTGATAACTTCAGTGGAGCCTAGAGAATCAGAGGTGACACTCCTCCAAAATTTTATGGAGGAATTCGGCAGGGAGCCCCCGAGCCGCCACCATGTTAACCGTTGGTGTAGCGTGGTCGGCGACAGGGTTCGTGAGCGGGTAGATGTCTCTGGGGTAATCGATGAGTTGGCCCCTGTATGTAGCAGCAAGAGTTGACGAGCCCAAAGGGCAAGGAGGTGGAACTGCTACGCCCTGTCCAGATCAGCAGCATGCAGATCGGACCCAAGAAGCAGGGTGTGCTAGACTACACGTCCTGCCGGGATTGCAGTGACGGTCAGACCCCATCCGATCTGTTTAGGTCGGTGAGGTCGGGAGTTGCACTTGGCGCGTAGCCCTCGCGGTTGCTAGAGCGACGGCGGATCTTGCCCGCGTACAGGTCCAGCAAGCGCCGTTCCGCCACGATCAAACAGTAGAGAGTTGTTGCTCGACCAGATTGATGCTTTCGATTAGATCATTGTTGGGATAGGCTCGCTCGAGTAATGAGGAAGCGGGCGGCGAGTTGTCGGAGAAGCGACCTCGAAGGTGGTTCCGAGATCAGATCCGCAACAACGAGCGGCTGTAGCACCGGCGCCGAGCAGTCGGGTGCGGAGTCGATGATCTCCCCATCACCATTGGCGTTGACGACCCACGAGATGGACCCAATCGTAAAGATCTAGCCGAGCATAGAAGAGAACTCGAAGTTCGGGAATTTCACCATCTTGATCGCTATGGAAAGCGTGCACACCCCCTACCTGGCGCGCCGACTGTCGACAAAAGATGCTTGGCAGTCCACCGAGGGGTATGCCTACGATGGTAGATCAATCGGTGGAGGTGCATGTAACCAAGAACTAGACGGAAACACGAGCTCAAACACAAGATTTAGACAGGTCCAGGCCGTCAGTGTAACATAAAACCCTAGTCCCCTAGTCCTGTGTTCTCCTAGATCGTGTTGATGATGTGTTTGATAATGATATGTCTCGAGGGGGGGTCCCTATCCGCCTTATATAGGCCGGGGGTAGGGTTAAAAATCGGCTACAATTGATAAACATAGAAAGTCATCAATCAAGAGATCGGGGCTATCTCTCCTGGCTATCGATCTAATCCCTTGCAGCGTGCACCGACCTAAGCCATGCACCGCAAGCTTCGTCTCGTGGGTTGGACCACCCATAGGGGCATGGCCCATGTCTTGCGCTGTGGGTATCCGAGGTCAGTACCCCACACTACCCCACCTAGATCAGTGTCTGATGTGTGATCAGGATGACGAGAATATCCAACACCTTCTTGTTGGGTGCGTTTTTGCAAGGCAATTTTGGTTCTGTATCCTAAGTAGTGTTGGTCTCACTTTGACTGCACCTAAGACTACTGATCTTTCTTTCGAAGCCTGGTGGGACAGGGCAGAATCTGCTGTTAGTGTTGAAGCACGCAAGGGATTAAACTCCCTCATTACCCTCGGTGCTTGGATTTATCTGGAAGCTCAAGAATGACTGTGTATTCAATGGGGCTGTGTGTGTGTGTGTGGGTCTCTGTATGACTCTTATCCTTCTATTAATACAATGATATGCAGCTCTCCTGCTTGTTCAAGAAAAAAATATATATATAGATCAAATAACCCCTAAGAGAAGAGAGAGGATCCATTTTTTTAGAGATTCCAATCTAGAACTCAATATAACATCCTAGTAATAAATAAGAACAAAGTACATACCTTTTTCTCCTCCTCAATCTTAGCCTTTATAAATGAGTAGAGAGCAACACCAGAAATAGCAATGGAAGTGCCAATTCCAGTCTGTGTGGTGATCTTGTTGCCTGCTCAACATTAAGCTCATTGAGTGTTATGTGAAAACACTATTTGCACAATAGCAAGAACAACAATATGGTTATAGGTAACTAGATCACTAAGAAAGATCAGAGTTCATTTAAGTACCAAAGACGATGATGGAAAAGCCAATGACAAATACACGTTTCAACACATTGCCGATGGCGTGTGATAGAGGGGCTACCCGCTCCAATGTGTTTGTAGCAACCTGGATGTACATTTTTCCAGTCAACATATGATAGATAGCTGAATGAAAAAATGATAAGAATATCATCACAAAAGACACAAGTATGCAGCATATTTGCACATGTCATGTTGTGCTTCCATAAATTCTTTGAAACCACCCCAGAAGGACAGGCTATGCAAATGTGCAGTCTTTCGTGTTCCATCCTTGCTTCCTCCCCAGAATTATTTTTACATTCTTCTTTTCAAGAGACATTATATGCAAGCATTACTCATTTGGAATTTGGATATCGAATTAACCCAACACTAATACTACTCTATTTGAGCCACATTGTCCAGTTCCAGTTGACCAATGTTATTTACTGTCCTTGACCTTTTATGACCAAATGCTGTTGATATTGATGTTTTTGTACTTTTAACTTTGTCTCAATAAATGTTAGGGATAATTGCAAATTTTCCACTAGTCCAAACCTTTGTATCGAATTCGCAAAAATCATCAAAACAATTGTTCTGCCTTATGTTTGCCATTACTCAGTCCATCTGGGACAAATCATTACTTCACGCTGACCATGGCTTCGTATAGTGGCATATTCACCATCACCAAACCAATGGAAATATGCAATCGGCCCTACATACTAGCAAGAATATGGACAGTTCACATGCCATGAAGTTATATACCTGGTTATAAAGGTGATAGAATAAGCCCACCACAAAAAAGTTAGAAATCAATTTTGTTAATCCAACTTTGCCAATTGCATCTTTAAATCCATGCTGCATTAATTGAGGTCCTTCAATCTGAAAGTTGAGAATATAAGAAACAATCATGAAATGAATGTTTCAGTACTCTAGCACAAGAATTTAAAAGTAGTTAGTGGACTTCACAATTCTATGTATCCAAAAATATTAAACAAAACAATGAACGCTACATGTTTGCTAATTAAACAAACACATGCTGGCATGTGCAGATACAGAACAAAATTAAGTTGTGCTGCTGGTAGCAAGTATAGCAAACCATACTAATGGAGTGGATGTTCATCTCTAAGGAACTACCATGGTACTGAAAATAATCTGGATGGTGAGGATGCCAATTGTTCAAATTAAGCAGGTGCAATAAATATATTCATGTTTAATTGTCTTCTCATCATTTTCTCAACTGTTCTTACTCGTGTTCTCTTTCTTTGCATGTTGTTATTTCTTGATCAAATGTCCTAATACAGCATTGATAAAAATTAATTGAAGGTCTGATGCTTGTGACTGAATAGAAGTTGAAATAACTGGAAATTAGGCATTCTAAGAAAGGACAGGTCCTGTAGCAAAAATACAAGTAAAGAGACAAACTGCAGAAATATATTGTTCAAAATATAATGCAGATAAATTAAGACTAGACTTACAATAAGTGCAGGGGGAATGCAGACAAAGAGAGCAATTATTGATATGTATGCATACAAGTTGGTACTATCCATGTCAGTCTGTAACGAAGGAAAACAATAAGAAAATAAGTCAGAAAAATAGGAGCTGCTACAAATGTAGAGGGGCAAATTGACGTAAAATGCTAGGCCAAAGAGATAAACCATAGCCTTCTTCGAATAGATGCTTCGGTAGGTGAAAGAAATATTTGAGATCATGGCATTAATGAAGCCAGTCCAATTGAACGAGAGTTCAGTGAGGGATGCTACCGAGACACCTGATTTGAAAATAAATTTGCAAACAATAAGTACAAAAACACAGGAGTTGTGAAATCTTATTTAAAAAAAAAATCAGTCAGAAACAGTGATTTTAGTCCACATCCTATAACTTCTGGAGTCACGAGTTTCTAAGCATGATCCTAGAGAGCTTACATGAGCAGAAGCGCAGCCTATCACTGATAGGATAGCTGACCTTTTGTAGGATGGAAAGATGATTTGTTGACTCAGGCAGGCAGGAAAACACTGGTACAATTGTTCTTACTTCTATGGTGGTCTATTTAGCCATGCATGTTAATCTTCCACCATGGGCCATAAAGGAGATTGAGAAAATCTGAAGAAAATTTGTATGGTGGGGGAGAAAACAAGCAAGAGGTGGCCACTGTCCTGTGGCATGGGTCAAGGCTTGCCACCCTGAATTTGGTGGCCTTGGCATGATCTTCAGAAGATGGGATAGGCATTAAGTCACTAAGGATGAGATGGCTTTGGTTGCAGAAGGTTGATCATAAACGGCCTTGGTCTTTCTATCATGTCCAAGTCCATAAGTACGTCCAGACTTTCTTCTCCATGGCTGTGTGTATTTAAGTTGGGGATGGTGCTTGCACTCTCTTCTAGAAGGACAGGTGGTTGCATGAGCAGAGAATTAAGGACCTAGCACTTCGTGTATTTGCTCTTGTCCATAAGCAGAGAATAAACGCATAGTTTTGGAGGAGTTCATTGACCATTAGTGGATTTCAGATTTACAAGGAGCACTGGGTGTCGGCGCCTTTTCTGAATCCTCGACCTCTGACGCCTTCTGCCTCATGTTGTATTACAGCCTCTCAAGTGGAAGACAAGCACATTTGGAGATTGGCTAGCTCTGGTGTTCGGCAAAGTCTGCTTATGATGGTCTCCTAAATGAAGCTATCATATTCAGACCTTCGGAGATGGTTTGGAAAACATGGGCCCCAGATAATTGCTGATTTTTCTTGGGCTGGCTGCACACAGTAACAGGGTGTTTGGTTTGAGAACTCACTCCATTCTAGATGAGGTGGTGCATCATGAGTCCATTCCTCAAATTTGGTGGAATGACTCCATTCCTCATACTAGTACTACTTATTAGCTTGTGGGGAATGAGGTGATGATTCCATTCCACAAAGCAAACAAAAAAGTGAGGAATGAGTAGATGATGGATTAGACCATTTCTCCAACCAAACACCCCCTAAATGTTTGGACCGCTGATAGTCTTTCGCGTCGATGTCTGCCGTCTGCAGCATCCTCCTTAATGCGTCCTTTGTGATCAAGAGGAGGAAACTACCAACCACCTTAAAAGTTCACGTGTCTTTGCTAGGCAATTCTGGTATGGTCTGCTGCTGAAACTTGGCTTGCAAAGCCTTGCACCCCAACTGGGTGATACTTCAGATCGAGTTGTTTAGTTGATGGCTTAGCTCAGCGAGGCCTTAACTCATAATTATTCTAGGTGCACACACCCATTGCAAACGTTGCAACCAGAGAGTATTTGATAGAGCATTAGCGGATGTGGTAGAAGCTACAAGGTTGGCATCAGAGGAGATGAGGCTATGGAGTTTAGCTGGGGCTAAGGACATTGCTTTCTGTCCTCCCTGTCAGATGAGAATGTTTAGGTTTCAGGTTTTACAGTCAAGGTCGTCTTCTTATGATTGTAAAAGGGGTGTGAACAATATGTTAGAACCTGGGTGTGTGTTTTGTGTAAAAGTGTGTTTTAGGTGTCTCTCGTAAGGGTTCTTTATCCTTTCTTCTTAATATAAAGATTTTCAGCTCTCCTATGTGTTCAATAAAAAAAAAGGTATGCTCCTGCCGCTATGATGTGCAGGGGCGGAGCCAGGATTCAAACATAGGGGGGGGGGGGGGGGGGGGGGGCCTTTTTTTTTCCAAAATTTTTAATTTCAACCTCGGGGGCCCAGGGTTCCCCCAAAAAATTTTTTTTAAAACCCCTACCCCAAAAATTTTTCATGAAATCAAAAACTCCCCCTTTTTTTTAAAATTGTAAAAGGGAAAAATGGAGAGCAAGTTATAAAGGGAAATGAGCTACATATACATTCCAGAAAGTACATTTATCTAATGAAGAAAAATTTTCAGGTATAGAATTATACATGCAACTGTATATCCATTAGTAGATTCACAGAATTTGTGCTATATCCCACTGTGGTGTGGTATTTTGGCAAGCAGAGTGCCTGGAAGTGTGAGTGTTGGAAGGCATGGATATGGACAATGAAGCTGAAGAAAAGCCACATGATTACCACCAAGGTACCCATGCAGATTATACTGGAGTTTGAAGGGGCAAACTGCATGCACTAATTACCATCATTAGCTGCTAAACATGAGAGATTATATGGCAGTATATGGCAGACCAACACCAGTATGATTGGTTGCTTGCATTAGACCTTATGCAACACAACCCAAGATGGCATAAACGTATGCAATATCATGGTATTTGGTTGTCCTGCACAGGCAAGCTGTGTTTGTTTGCTTATACTGTGTTACATGTAGTCACCTCCAGTTCTAATAGAGGTGGGGGAGGAAGATTTGTGTGCCCCATCAGCTTGTGCAAATCTACATTGCCTAATACGTAATACAAAACGCTGCATTGGACTTGCTTTGAGCACCATGCAAACCTATAAGAGCCTTTGTGCCTCTGTGGGCAACCAAACACAGTTAAACTGCACAAGCCTGGATACATGCTAATGCAAGCAACCAAACTGTAGAATGATGGAAAGATTAGGGGAAAACCTCACACCCAACGTGGGGGGGTGACATTGATATATATAGCCAATGCAATGGCAGGTTACATGCAATACATGACAGGTGCTAATTATACTAAATATAGCCTTGCCTAATATACACTTTCCTAATGCAATACATGGCAGGTGCTAATCATACTAAATATAGCCTTGCCTAATATACACTTTCCTAATAGACATATCTATCAGCCCCCCTCAATCGAAGCGTCAGGATGCTGGATGCACAGACAGGACCGAAAATCCTCAAAAAGCTCAATTGGCAGCCCCTTGGTCATGATATCGGCGAACTGATACTTGGACGGCACATGGAGAACACAAACCTCGCCGAGAGCCACCTTTTCACGGACGAAATGGATGTCGATCTCAATGTGCTTGGTACGGCAGTGGTGGACCGGGTTTGCTGTCATATAGACAGCGCTGACGTTGTCACAGTAGACAACTATGGCGACCTTCAAGGGAACATGAAGTTTCTGAAGAAGCTGTCGAAGCCAACAGCACTCTGCGACCACATGAGCAACAGCCCGGTACTCAGCCTCCGCACTGGACCGGGACACTATGGTTTGACGTTTGGACGACCAGGACACCAAACTGTCGCCGAGGAAGACGCAGAAGCCTGAAGTGGAACGGCGGGAGTCGGGGCACCCTGCCCAGTCAGCATCGGAGTAGGCAATCAGCTTGTCGACAGCCCAGTGCCGATGTGGAGGCCAGCCGACAGTGTGCCCTTCACATACCGGAGTATGCGCTTGATCAGTGCAAGGTGAGCTTCGTGCGGATCATGCATGAAGAGGCACACCTACTGCACAGCGTACGCCAGGTTGGGGCGAGTGAGCGTCAAGTACTGAAGTGAGCCGGCGAGACTCCGGTACGCACTGGGATCGGCGACGGGCAGAGAGCTTGGCACGAGAGTCGACAGGTGTCGATGTCGAGTGACACTCGGCCATGCCCGCCTTCTGAAGAAGATCCACCGCGTACTGCCTTTGGCTAAGGAAGAGCCCATCGGAGGAACAAGTGACGGAGATCCCCAGGAAGTGATGGAGCTCCCCATGGTCCGTCATGGCGAACTCAGAGTAAAGGCGATCGATGATGCGGCGGAGCAGAGCATCCGAGGAAGCCGTGAGGACGATGTCGTCGACGTAGAGCAGCAAGTAGGCACGGGCGCCGCCCTCAATGTAGACAAAGAGGGAGGTGTCGGTGGCAGAAGCGACGAAGCCGAGCTGTCGAACGTACGTGGCGAAGCGGTGGTGCCATGCCCGTGGGGCCTGCTTGAGGCCGTAGAGGGAGCGCTGGAGAAGACAGACGGCGTCAGGGCGCACCGGGTCGACGAAGCTAGACGGTCTCGTGCAGGTGACCGTGAAGAAAGGCATTATTCACGTCCAGCTAGTGGATAGGCCACTGACGAGAAGCAGCGATGCTGAGGACGACCCGAATCGTGGCAGGCTTGACGACGAGGCTCAACGTCTCGTCGTAGTCGATGTCGTGTTGCTGGGTGAAGCCGCGGACGACCTAGCGAGCCTTATGACGAGCCAGCGTGTCGTCGGAGTGGAACTTGTGCCTGAAGATCCACTTGCCAGTGACGACGTTGGTGCCGAGAGGCCGGGAGACGAGACGCCACGTGTTGTTGTCGACGAGAGCCTTGTACTCCTCAGCCATAGCCGCGCGCCACTGAGGGTCGGCAAGGGCCCCTCTGTAGTCACGGGGAATGGGCGAGGCAGTAGAGGAGGCAGCGAAGTGAGCAGCTGGTGGGAAGTCGTAACAATCAACAGGCTTCAGCGAGCCGGTCTGGAAGCGTCACAGGCCGGCTCAATGTAGGAGGCGGCGGAGGAGGCGGTGGTGGCGGGGAAGGCGCCACAACTGGAGTAGAGGCCGGTTGTATAGGGACAACAGGCGCCTACTCCACAGCCGGTGGAGAAGGTGGTGCAGCGGCTGTCGCAGGGGCAGGTGCAGAAGTGTCGGCACGCCGCCGAGTGTAGACCCGTAGAGGTGGAGGGCCGGCTGGAGCAGGACCAGCGGGGGTAGGGGCAAGGACCGGGCCAATCTGTAGAATAGCCAGGTCCTCAGCAAGCTCCTCCAAATGAGCACTGTGTCGTCACTGCGAAGCATCAGCTGGTGGCGGCGTGGCAGTAGTACGAGGCACCAGTGCAGGAGGACCTATAAGAAGAAAGTCCAGAGAGCTTGGCAGCACACTGGAAGGGTTAGTACGGAACGGAAATTGCGTCTCATCGAAGACAACATGACAGGAGATGATGATCCGTTTAGTTGTGAGGTCGAGACGCCCATACCCCTTGTGTGAGGAGGGATATCCGAGAAAGACACAAGCTGTGGAACGAGGGGACAGTTTGTGTTTGGAAGTGGCGGTGAGGTTGGGATAGCAGAGGCAACCGAAGACACGGAGAATGGTGTATGGGGGTTGCCAAAAGTGTTGCTCATAAGGAACTTGATGCTGAATGGCTGAACAGGGGCGCCTATTGATGAGATATGTGGCTGTAGCTAGTGCCTCTGCCTAGTATTTAGGTGGCATGTGAGCGTGGATGAGCAGCATGCGGCATATGTCGTTCAGGGAACGGATGATGCGTTTAGCCTTGCCGTTTTGAGAGGTGTAAGGGCAGGAGAGACGTAGGTGAATGCCGCTAGAGGCAAAGAAGGTGGCAAGGGCATTGTTGACGAATTAAGTGCCATTGTCAGCCTAAACAGCCTTGACAGGAAGGCTAAACTATGTGGACGAAGGCGCAGAACTAAGTAATGTGAGTAGCTACCTCGGACTTGTGGACGAGGGGGAAGGTCCAGCAAAAATGGGTGAAGTCATCGAGGATGACAAGGTAGTACTGTGCACTAGAAATTATAGCGACCGGGGATGTCCAAATATCACAATGTATAAGCGCAAACGGTAAAGTGGAAACTGAATTGGAATTTCCAAATGGCAGCCGCACATGCTTGCCAAGTTGACATGAGTGACATAGAGTTTGGGCTGATTTATTACAGGAAATCAAATTATTTTGTCTAAGCAAATGGAGGGCAGCAGCTCCTTGATGACCAAGACGATGATGCCATAGGTCGGTGGAGATGACGAGGTTGGCTTGTGGCGTGGCAGGGACGGTGTAGAAGCCGTCGGAGCTATTGGAGCGAAGAATCACGCGTCTAGTCTGCAGGTCCTTAACAAAAAAACCAAACGCGTCAAATTCAATAGTGCAATGGTTGTCACGAGTGAATTGGCGAACTGAAAGTAAGTTGCGCACTAGAGAGGGGACAACTAAAACATTGCGAAGCGAAAAGGAAGACGTGTGGCATGGTAATGTGGAGCTGCCGGAGCAAGAGACAGGAAGATGATGACCATTGCCAACAATGATGGATGGAATAGAAGAGGGTTGACAGGAGAGGAGTATACCATCTGAATTGTGCATGTGGGAGGTGGCGCCGGAGTCCATGACCCAGCCGGAGTTCTGGAGCGCCATCTGGTTCAAGGCGGCGATGAGGCCGGACTAAACCCACACTGGAGCGGACGGAGCTGTGGGAGGGGGAGCGAAGTGGGCCTGCGGACTGGCACCCGTGTTGCCTTGGTCGTGCCCGCCCTGGTAACCGTGAGGGGTCCAGCCGCTGGTGTTGTTGCCCTACTGCCACCCGCTGCCTGGAGGAGGAACGCCGCCCTGGAAAGCCCATGGGTTGTAGCAGAACCAGGGCCCCATGGGGCGGTTGCCCCATTGTTGTCCACTGCCGCTGCCCTGCTGCCAGCTAGCGCCGGTGCCTTGGCCATGCCAGCTGCCCTGTTTCTTGCCGCCCCCGAAGCCCTTGGGAGCAGCACCAGTGGCCACAGAGGAGGAGGGGTGGCACCCTGGAGAATTGCAGGTGGAGCCACAGGCGGCCACCATGGCAGATGCAGTCGTGGTCTTCTCGTCATTGGCGAGGCACAGCTCTTTGAGGGAGAGCATTTTCTCGCACCCTGGAGAAGGAAGGCAGCACGGTGGAGTTGGCGATGTCGTCGGCAGTAGCGGTGTAGCACGGGTTGAGGCCGCGGAGGAGGCTGAGGACGAGCTGGGAGTCCTCGATTGTGTGACCAACGTCCCGGAGGGCAGCAGCCTTGATCTTGAGCCTCTGGCAGTACTCGTCGATGGACGAATCACCCTGCTTCAGCGAGTGGAATTCCTCCAGCAGGAAGACAGCCCGGGGAGCGCGATTGGAGCGGAAGAGTCCCTCGATGGCGATCCAAAACTCGCGGGTAGTTTGGTTCTCGGCGGTGATGGCGAGGTCGAGAACTATGTCGTCGACGGTGTTGAGGATCTAGCCACGGACGGTGCACTCTACGATGTCCCACGATGGATCCGCCGCCGTAGGAGGAGGCCCGTCGATGTGGGGACCGAGGCTGAATTTCCCGCACAGAGCCTTGAAGAACGAAGCCCACTTGGTGATGTTGGGGTTCTTCATCTCCAGGGTCACCGGGATGTGAGTTTTCACATTGACGGTTGTGTAGGGGTGGACGATGACAGCCTGGGGTGGAGCTTTGGCAGCTGCGGCGGCGGCTGCGTCGTCGTCGCCAGGCATGGCTGCTGAGAGAGGTGGAGGGAAAGAGGAGCGGAAGCAGAAGGTCCGGATCAGGGATCAATTGATCACGGCTGATACCATGTAGAATGATGGAAAGATTAGGGGAACACCTCACACCCAACGTGGGGGGTGACATTGATATATATAGCCAATGCAATGGCAGGTTATGTTAGTCGCTGGATCCTTGCTCTAGGTGTGAGCAGGATCCTTACTCTCATCGAGAGGATAGCACACAGAGTTGAGGCAATTTTCTGGGTTTATTTCTCACACAGTGCTATGCCATCCCGAGGGGTTAGGGATACATATTTATAGGGCTGCTAACCAGCCAACATATGCCAAGATGCTAGTCTAAGATGCTATCCTACAGATGCTAACTGTTGTCCTAAAAGCGGTCAAGGATGTTGTCCTACAGATGCTAACTGTTGTCCTAAAAGCAGTCAAGGATGCTGTGACACAAGGACCATGTGTTGCGTACTGCAGCCCACAACCACCAGCCAACACAGAGACTTATCCATCACTATCCCCCTAAGTCTTGTGTGGCTCCTTGTGAGGTATCTGAGCCATCCCGATCCTGGCGCGAAGTTCCTGGAACTTGATTCGCCCAAGGGACGGCGAGCTGGTCTTGGGTGTTGATGTAGTGGGCCCGAACGCTCCCTTCCTCCAGGCAGCTCCTGATGAAGTGGTACCTCACCTGAATGTGCTTGTTGCGCTCATGGAAGACTGGATTCTTCGCCAAGGCCAAGGCGGACTTGCTGTCCACCCTGAGCTCCACTACCTCTACGTCTCTGCCAAGGAGATCGCCAAGCAGCCGAGCCAGCCACAGAGCCTGAGTAGAAGCGGTAGTGGCTGCGATGTACTCTGCCTCGCAGCTGGCCACCACCTCGCAGCTTGGGTTTTTCGGCGGCGCCGCCCTGGGCACCTCCGCGGGCACCTCTGTCGGCACGCCCTTGCGCCCCGGCCTGGGCGCCTTTGCGTGACTTGCCTCGCTTGCCACGCTTGCGACCGGCTGCTGCAGAAGAAGGCTTCCCCTTCTTGTCACCTTAGCCGGCAGCCCACTGCTCCCAGGTGAGAAGGAGCTTGGGCCCCAAGGAGGGTTGTGGCTCGTCACTGTCGATGACCTTGAGGCGACCTATCGCCTCCTCGATCGACATCGTGGAGAGGTCCAACAGAGACTCGATTGAGCGAGCCATCTGCCTGTACTTCTTGGGACGCAGAGGAAGAGCTTCTCGATAGCTCTCTCCTCGTTGTAGGTGTCGTCGCCAAACTGCACCATTTTCTGCAGCGAAGTGTTGAGACGGAGAGCAAAATCATCAACGTCCTCGCCTGGCTTGAAGGCCAGGTTCTCCCACTCCTTGCGGAGTTGCTGCAATGTGGACTTGCGGGCGCGATCGCTGCCGATGCGTGCTGCAGCAATGGCGTCCCAAGCCTCCTTGGCAGTCCGCTTGCTGGTAAGCGAGAACTACATCTCGGTCAGGACTGCAGTGATGAGGGCATTCAGTGCCCGTTGATCCTAGTCGTAGTCGGCGTCGCCGTACCGGACTGTCTCCCACATGTGCAGCACCTGAAGTCTCACCTTCATCACCGCAGCCCACTCAACATAGTTGGTCTTGGGGAGGGTAGGCCACCCACTACCAAGGCCAACGTCCTTGGAACAGCCTGGTACCCGTGGTAGCCACGGTACCGGTCCGGGGAGAGAGCCACGCGGCCTGCGAAGGCCGTGCTCTCCCTTGACCCGTCCACCGCCGTTGCCATGTGCGCCTCCTCCAGGAGCGCCTCTGGCTCCACCGCGATACCGGTCCGGGGAGAGAGAGCCACGCGGCTTGCGAAGGCCGTGCTCTTCCTCGACCCGTCCACCGACGTTGCCGTGCGCGCCTCCTCCAGGAGCGCCACCAGCGCCTCCGCGCCTGTCTGGACTGTGGCCACGCTCGTGGGCGTGCGCAGCTGCCCACTGCGCCGCTCGCCGGCGCGCTGCATCTCTCTCCAGCAGCTCTAGCTCTGGGTCAGCACTGTCATCAGCAGCGATGGAGCTGCTGTGACTGCTGCGCAGGTCCTCAACCTCCGCTGCCGCTGCACGCGCTGCATCTGCAACTGTTGCTGCCTCTACCTCCGCTCTAGCTACTGCCAGCTCCGCTTGGGCCAGCCTTGACGCCCTCGCTGCTGCTGCAGCGGTCGCTGCCACTGCTCGCCTGCGCTCCTCTGCTGCAGCGAGGTCGGCCTCCTGCCGACGCCGCGCGCTCGAGGTGCCCAAGTGTTGAGACTTCCCTTCTGCGGCCATGGTGCGCTGCTGCGCGGAGAGCAGAGGCAGCCAGAACAGCTGCTGCTGCCAGCTGGGGCTGCTGCGAGGCAGGGAGCTTGATTGGAGAAGGGATTGAGCAGGAAATGCTTAGGCTACAGGATACTACAGCTCTAATACCACTTGTTAGTCGTTGGATCCTTGCTCTAGGTGTGAGCAGGATCCTTACTCTCATCGAGAGGATAGCACACAGAGTTGAGGCAATTTTCTGGGTTTATTTCTCACACAATGCTATGCCAACCTGAGGGGTTGGGGATACATATTTATAGGGCTGCTAACCAGCCAGCATATGCCAAGATGCTAGTCTAAGATGCTAGTCTAAGATGCTAACTGTTGTCCTAAAAGCAGTCAAGGATGCTGTCCTACAGATGCTAACTGCTGTCCTACCATGTGCTGCGTACTGCAGCCCACAACCACCAGCCAACACAGAGACTTATCCATCAGGTTACATGCAATACATGGCAGGTGCTAATCATACTAAATATAACCTTGCCTAATATACACTTTCCTAATGCAATACATGGCAGGTGCTAATCATACTAAATATAGCCTTGCCTAATATACACTTTCCTAATAGACATATCTATCACAAACAGACCCTGGTGCTAACATCTCCCACAAAATGTGGGGTCTGGGAAAGGGAATTTCTAGGCAGCCTTACCCTTTCTTTTCTTTGGAAAGTCTTACCCTTGCTTGTTCTGCAAGGAGGCTGATACGAACCTACTCCACCAAAATAAATGACATTTTAGCAGGTGACCTGAACCTACACCCTGACTAAGAACTATGCAGCATTCGCAGATCACCCACAACACAAGGATTATCTTCTGTTCTACAACATGTACACAACTAATGAAAAATCTGGAATAAGACATACCAACCACGACTGGAACAAGAGATAGCCAGAGTGTCAATGGAACTGGTTGTCCAAGGATAAACTGAGAAGCAGCCGCATTGAAGAATGGCTCGAGAGCTGTGTTGTAATTTGTAAAACTGGAAACAAATTAGCACAAGAAAACAGGAGGTAGTGGGATAATAATAGAAATAAAATCAGCTTATCATAGAAGCACCTTTAATAGTGTGGGCAAATGACACAGCTACAGCAGCAAATGACACAGTGCTTGTTACATGGCCAATGGCATGGCAAACCGCAACTGGAAGAAGCTGCTTCAGAAGTGTTGAGTTGATTGGCTACAGAAGTACAATTTGCATTAGTTTATCAGTTCCTTCCAGAAAAGATGTCACTGAAATATTAAAAAAAAGGCTATGTAAAAAAACAACTGGTGCTTAATAGATACAAGAACATTTCGAAAACACTGGAGAATATATATTTTGTATAATTTAGCATTATTTGCTAATTCTTCTCAGTGTATAATCCATCCAATAGAAACATTGTCAAATCAGAAGCACTATATATGCACCTCACTATGCAATATGATCCAACATTAAATATTTTCCTTTAGCGAATAAACAATTTAGTTTGCACGCACACCCTGCTCATAAATGTCACTGAAAACCCTTAACTGTGAGTTAGAGAGGCGGTTATTAATAAAGCATACAGTGGGGGCCTCCCCTGCTGTATTTTCTCTCAAAAAAAGAGAGGCGGTTATCTATCAAAAATGAAAAAGAGCACGGAGGTGTCAACTATACCGCGCGCTTTGGGATACCGAAGCTCCAGCCAATGAGGCAGTATAGTACTCCAATAAAAAGATGGCTCACTGATACAAAACTACAACAATAGGTACAAGTTTTATATGTTATTGCAAATGGTGCCAGCATGAAAGACAGAATGCACACTTATCCAGGAAACATACTATGGATAGGGGAAGTAGTCGAAGATCTTCTTGTTGAGGATGTTAAATATTACATTCAGAAAATACCTGCAAGGTTTGATCACAAGGTGACAATTAAAACTAGTACCCAAAGGATTTTTTTTTTTTTGGGGGGGGGGGGGGGGGGTAGTTTCATGAAGCTACATTGCAATACAGGTAATTGAACATACCACAAGAAGAAGAAGAAACCTGTGACAAGGGTTGGGTATCTCTCTGCAAATCCCTGGGGCTCTGCATCTCTGTAATAAAAAATTCATGTTACTAATGACCAACAAAATGATTTTCTTAACTGCAGCGCTGTGTGCTCCAGGCATCACTGAATGTTAAAACTCACAACATACAGTGGATCATTTTGAATTTCACAATGGGAACTTAATCTCAGCTCAAGTCAAAAGTCAAGGAACTCATATAATAGAAAATTGAGATGTAAATTGCAATAAATCGCCGGTTATAAAAAATAGCGTAGGATCACTCTTAAATTTCATAAGCTAAAGTGGTAAGTTACTACATGGTAGCTCCAATTTTGAGAGCTGCATTTTGAGAGCTGCATCCAATACTCAAAGGGCTTCTTTGTATTTACACGAAACATTGGAGGTGCAATGGCAAAGCCCCAATTGTACGCCACCACTGAACAAAGGGTACGCACTACACATTACTGCAGCCATAATCAAGTGAACTGCACTCAGTGGGCTTGCTAAATAAAATCAATAAGGTTAAACTAGGCTTTTAATACAAGCCTAGAAAAGTTGGAATCAAAGTGGGCTACCACATCATAGAGGTGTAATAATATTGCTCTATATCACAGCTCCGTTCAGCTGAAGAAGGCTAAGTGGTCAAGATCTAAACCTCTGCTTCTAGAAGCTTCCACGAATACACTATGGCAAAGCCCCGGACTGTTGTTGCTTGGACAAATGCAAGGTACGGCGCGCTGAGACGGCTGGGAAGAAAGGGATGCACTAACCCAGCTGAACCTGAGGAGGCTGCTGCAGCAGCAGCGCCGAGGAACCGCCGCCTCGCTGGACAGGCGAGGACCGGAGCCGGACGGAGCTGCCTCCCGTAGACGAGGCGGGTGCCCTCGCGGACGTAGGCGGCTACGAAAGAAGGGGCGGCGCCGCGGCATTGGCGTTGGCGCACAGAAGCGCCAGCGACTGCGGCGGCGCCGGGAAGTGTTCCGACCGCCGCCATTTGCGCCTGTTGGGAGTTAGGTGGGATTGCGGCGCGGTGAAAGCGAGGGTTTGTTTGGGCGATGTGCATTCGAGCGCGCGGGGATAGTAGAGAAATATGGAAATGTGAGAGTAGGGGCCGAAGAAGCAGCCCGGCCTACAGACGTCGCTTTCCCGAATTCGGCCCGGCGCACGTACAACTAAGTCCTTGTTTAAATTCACCCAAAAACCCAAAAACTTTATAAGATTTCTCATCACATCGAATCTTGCGGCACATGCATGAAACATTAAATATAGATAAAAAAGATAATTAATTGGACAGTTTACATATAAAACACGAGACGAATCTTTTAAGCCTAGTTACTCCATGATTAGACAATATTTGTCAAATGAAAACGAAAATGCTATAGTGTCAAAATCCAAAAAAAAATTAGATCTAAACAAGCCCTAACTGCTTGACAAGGGACGGGGAGGGGACTGACAACAAATTAGTCAATGATACTTTCTTCATAATTTATTAGACAAACAAATAAGACCTAATCATATATATAACTAGGAGAATACCCCGTGCTTTGTTGCAGAAATTTCAGATAATTTAAAAAGAAATTAGACTATTTATATTTATAGTTATATGAATAAAACTATCTTAAATTAATTTTGTTGAATGATTTGATACATCAATATAAATAGCTAAATGCATGTTAGTAGATGAAGAGATGACTATCATAATTACATGTGCTAGTTGACTATAATTATAAGTTTTCGTGGATTGTTGATGTGGATAGCTTGCATGTTGAGAGAAATGAATAACTAAATGCATGTTAGTAGATGAAGAGATGACTATCATAATTACATGTGCTAGTTGGCTATAATTGCAAGTTTTATTGGATTGTTGATGTGAATAGCTTATATGTTGAGAGAAATCTCTAGTGGGGTTTAGCTTTATAAGATTATAAGATAAGATAAGATGTATCGATAATGTGTTTTTTACAACAGCAGCATTTAATATATTACGTTAAAGCTCAATACAACAAAGTGGGAAAAGCATTCCACGGAGCAAAGTAAAGAAAATAAACTCTGCATCTATAGACATAGGTGATAGGTGATGTTTCTATTGGAAGGGTTAGGCTCGAAAGAAGTGGCTACGACAAAAACATTGAAGGTGCCCGTTCTCGTACACCGATAGCACATCTGACTCCTCTCGACTGTCTGATCAGTCTTTGTCTTGGAGGATAAATATCTTGAGCCGTAGATAAGTAATACTACCTCACTCTCAAAAACAGTATCGTTTTAGATTTTCGTGCCAACTCGATTTTTAAAAAATATATGCAATATTTGTGTCTCTAAATAAATTTGTTAAATAACTAGACTTAAAGACCTTTCCAATGATACTAATTATATACTATAAATATTAATATTTTTTACTATATATTTAATTAAAGCTATTTTTTAGAAAGCGCAAACGACAATGATTTTGGGACGGAGGGAGTAGGCTTCACTAAGATCGAGAAAATGATTCCACAACTATTAATGTTAAATCTGAAGACCTGCATCAATCAAGGTTGGCGGTCAATCCGAACACCAATAACTGTTTTTCTACTTCCATGCCTGCAGAAAGACTGAGAAATAGGGCCTTGTTTAGTTCCGAAAAGTAAAAACTTTTCGGTACTGTATCACTTTCGTTTGTTTGTGACAAATATTATCTAATCATGGACTAACTAGGATCAAAAGATTCGTCTCGTAATTTACAGCTAAACTGTGTAATTAGTTTTTGTTTTCCTCTATATTTAATGTTTCATGCATGTGCCACAAGATTCGATGTGACGGAGAATCTTGAAAAATTTTTGGTTTTCAGAGTGAACTAAACGAGGCCTAGATTGAAAGGAATATAAAATTGCTTTGCATTCGCAACCCGGCCGGGAACCATAATGAAAAAGACAGAATTCAGACACATCTGTGTGAAGGCACGTGTTATCATGTCAGGGCCGAAGAGGACAAAGAGTGTTGAATGTCACATTGCCATGGCAGCCCCCAACGTGTAGAAGGTAGGCCTCGCCATAGAGCACAAGAGCACAGACGCGATAGGATCCAATCGCATCGGCGAGGCCTGGTCAGATCGCCACACGCTTCCTCCCAAGCCACCGAGATCTTGTGCTTGGGGCCGCCACTGGCGTCGCATGCATCGACCGCACCAACCTCGATGCTGGGTCCATGACATAGGAGGAAGGGAATCATTAAGGTGCCCCTCAGCTCCACAACCACCTCGTGAGGCAGCTCCGCAGATCATGCGAGGGTCGAGCCTTGGACGGACCTCTCAACAAGCCAGACTCGTATCATGTCGCCATCAGTCATGCATGTGCAAGTAGAACCCAAATCCGCCCACGTGTCCATGGATCTGTCCTTTGTCGGCTCAAGGCGTGATCATCCCTCATCTCGACGAGCAGCAGCACCCATACGAGTGGGGCACCGACGCCAAGCTCATCATAATCATCGGTGTCGTTCTTGTTGGTGTTGCCCTAGACTCCCCATAGCCATACCTTATGACCACAACGTAGCATATGACATAGCAGGTGATGTGGCAACTCTGTCGCATCCGTGCACACTGGGTCAAGGACGCTAGTGTTTGATGACTCTATTGATAGCCATGTGTTGGTATTTTTAACGCACACACAATAATCACAAAGAATGATCCATATTGACACATGTTAACTTACAAAATTTGTTAGTATTTATTTCTCCACCAGAAATAAATATCTACTAGAATAGGGTTATCACTAACAATTTCCACGAGTTTTAGGCCTTGTTTAGTTCGCAAAAATTTTCAAGATTCCCTGTCACATCGAATCTTTGATTGCATGCATGGAGCATTAAATATAGACGAAAATAAAAACTAACTGCACAGTTTACATGTAATTTGTGAGATGAATCTTTTGAGCCTAGTTACTCCGTGATTGGACAATATTTGTCAAATAAAAACGAAATGCTACAGTACCCAAAAACAAAAAATTTTGTGAACTAAACAAGGCCTTATACATTCTGTGTTTTCCATAGATTATTTCAGAAAGTGCTGAAAAGAGGGATTTAAGTTCTAATCGGCCATGAAACTTATCCGCGACGGAAGGAACACTCTAGAAGACACCCGACGCGAGGGGGAGCCAGCAGCCACCAGGTGGGGCCGGCCGGCCCCACCCTAACGCCGGCGGCCCCCTCTGGTTAGGGTTTGCTCCCCCCTTCTGGAAGCTTCCTCCACCGCCTCTGCGAAGCCATCTCGGCTGCTTGTTAAGTCGGTTTGATCCGACGGCGCGTGTTCATCCCACCAGGCTATAAATAGAAGGCTAGACCCCCCCCCTAGGGGAGGCCAGATCAAGAGATGAAGAGTCATAGCATTAGATAGAGATCCACTAGATCTAGGCTAGCAATGAAGATAGAGATTAGAGAGATAGAGTAGAGGAGTAGAGATTCGGAGGAGTCCTGGCCTGTCGGAGCTTCCTCTGGAGTTGTATTCGTCTGGATTCGGCTCCCTCGCCCGGAACCGCATTCTGAGGTACTTTTGTATTTACCCTTTTGATTCAAGTAAGGAACTTGTTTGTATTCGTACTTTGGTTTGCAACTCATATTATATTGAGTACTACGATTTGGGTAGCTCCTAGGTTGGAGTAGTGATTCGTAGCGTAGACGTGGTGTCTGGGCTATGGTTGCTTGTGAATGTCCCTGATCAGCCAGACAGTGGTAGTTCGCGTAGGTGACTTTATAGCTGCGTTGATTCCTCTGTAGTCCACTTCTGAAGGGTCGAGATGGCAGACTAGAGGGGGTGAATAGTCCTTTCTAAAACTTATCGCGTCGGCTAACCGAAACAAATGCGGAATTAAAACTATCGGTCTAGCCAAGACTACACCCCTCTATCTAAGTTCTCTAGCACCTTGAAAAGATCCTAAACAAGCAAGCAAGGTGCTACCTTAGCAAGAGCTCACCTAATCAATTCTAGGAGCAAGGTCACACAAACCTATGCAACTAGTACTTTGCAAACCGGGGGAGCTCCTACACAAACTAGTGTGGCAAAGCGCACAAAGCCTAAGCTCACTAGCAAGCTCAATAACAAGGCAACTAATGCCAAATTAGAGAGCGCAACTTACTTACCTACACAAACTAAGCATTGTGACTAACAAGGTTACACAAACCAAATTAGTCATGCAAGGGAACTACTTCTAGCTACACAAGCAAGAAGGTAACTAGCAAGCTACACAAGCTAACTAATTACAAGAGTAACTACACAAGCACAAGTATAAGAAAGTAGGAACAAGCTTGTGTTAGGGACTTGCAAACCAACGGGAAGAACAATGTTGACACGATGATTTTCTCCCGAGGTTCACTTGGTTGCCACCAAGCTACGTCCCCGTTGAGACAAGCTCCAAGGTTGCCGCTGGTCCTCTTGCTAGTGGTGACCCTCAAGTCACACTCTCCCACGTGGAGTGTTTACCACAAGCTCTAGCACTTGACCCAGTCGGACCACTTGTCGCTCTTCACGTCTCGCTCAACTAGAGTTGCTCTTCGCGATCCCCGCGAGGTGATCACCGTACCCCTCACAATCTCTTCTCCGGAGCACCGCACAATCTCCTTGCGTGCTTCGACGGAGTCACAAGCCACCAAGCCATCTAGGAGGTGGCAACCTCCAAGAGTAACAAGCACCACCGGCTTGCAACACGAACACCTAGTGCCACTCTATGCAATCTCTCAATGCAACGCACTAGAATCGCTCACTCACACAATCGGATGAACACTATCAAGCATATGTGAGTTAGAGGCTTCACTAGCACTCCCCAAGCATGGACACTAAGTCCCAAGGGTGCTCAGCACCGGCCAAGGCCGGCCACCACTTCTATTTATAGCCCCAAGGGCTAAACTAGCCGTTGCCCTTTCACTGGGCAAAACACGTGGGCACCGGATGCTCACACGGAGCCACCGGACGCTCAACCTCCAGCGTCCGGTGCTCAGGCGTCAGCCACGTGTCACTAGCCGTTTGAACTCGACCATTGCCGCCAACGGTTACTGCGCACGCGCGCCTGCATGAAAGCCCTAGTTTGGTTTTGGATAATTGATGAAACCTATGTGTACTAACCTTTGTCATAAGTGAAATATAAAGATAGGTTGGTACACACCAAGTGATAGAGCTAGATGATGGTCATGGTGATGGAGGTGATCAAAAGATGATATTCAAGTGCTCCAACTTGGAAAAGAAGAATGAGAAAAACAAAATGGGCTCAAGGCAAAGGTATTTTTAATAGGGCCATTTTGTTTTGCCACTCAAAACACCTAGTGGGTGTGAGTGGATTTAGGATAGATAACCGTACTATAAAGAGGGGAAATCTTTAATTACAATGGTTATCTAGTGCCACTAAATATGTTTCTCATTTGCATTTACCTAGCGCTTAGTGACGTGGTGAGCTGCATGAGAAAGTCTATAAAAAAATATTTGTGAAAAGCTAATTTAAATGTCCAATTTATTTTAGAATATTTTGGTAAAATTAGCTACTTGAAAAGATGCTGAAAATTCAAAGAAGATGAACTGTTGTCCAGACGTAAAAGAACTGCAAGCTGCTGAAACAAACTGAAAGTTTTTGTAAGTAGCTGAAACAAGTTGGAAGCAGTTGCAATCAGTTAAAACTAGTGGACAGTTCAAACAGCAAGCGAGTGAATATATTTGAAAGAAGCTGAAAGCAGTTGCAACCAGTTGCAATCAGTTAAGATGACTGCATAGCTCAACAGCAAGCAAATGAGTGTGGTTGCAAGTAACTGAAGCCAGTTGCAACTAGTCGAATCCAGCGTGCAGCCCAACAGCAGACAGATGAAAGAGAGCTGAAAGCAGTTGGAACTAGTTGGAACCAGTTGAAAGTTTTTACAGCTGCTGCTTGCTGTCCATCTCGTGCGAAAGAAGGAATGGCAGTCAGGGACCATGCATCCATACGTGCATGTGGTGAAGCTCTTGCCATATTAAATGAGAGAGAGAAAGAGAAAGGTGATTTGCATGCATGCATGCAAATGTGAACACGCTTTGAAGAAAGGAGGCAGCCATTGACTTATGCTAATTATAGCATGGGGTCCACTCAAGTACAAGGAGGTACTAATTTGCTCTGTTGTGCAGCTCGTCCCATTTGAAGTGGAGAAGTGGCAGGAGTGCATGCGCATGGACTGCAGGGTTGCAGCTCTTTGCCACTTGCTCATTTATTTGATGGGGCCTAGTGCTGAGAAAATACAGAGAGCCACTCAATGCCTGTGTTGCTGCCCGTTGTGGAAATTGGTACTGTAGTTGCCCGTTGGGAGAGCTGGCTGGCCAAGTAAATCAGGCCGAGCGCTCCACTTCCTTACTCTCTCGGTCTCGCGAATACATAACACTTCACTTCTTTCTTTCCAGAGAACAGAGAACTCGAGCTCCCCTCTCCCATCTCTCCCAAGTGCTAATCCTACGAGAGATTTTTGAGAGGCCTGCGTGATTGATCCAGTGAGCTCGTGAGCATCTCCTCCCTCTCCTCTCCCTCTCATAGCTTGGTGCTCATCTGAGAGAGGATTGAGGGTAACCCTAGGTGCATTTGAAACTGCATATTTTGTGGCACTAGGTGATTATTGTGATTTTGGATTTCTTATTACTCTTGGTGATTGCCGTCACCTAGACGGTTGTGGATTTGTTGATTGGTGAGGGGATTTGGTGATTGTGTCCGCCCCCAATCAAGGTGATATTTGTGAGGGGTTCTTGGGCTTATTCCCCGGCGGAGTGCCAAAAGCCACTCTAGTGGATTGCTCGTGTCATTGAGCTACCTCACTTGTGGGTAGGTTCTTGTGGCTCCCATTTGTTGGGCTAGGTTTGTGAAACACCTATTAGCCGCCGAACCACCAAGTGTTGGTCGACACAACGGGGACTAGCGTGCCGGCAAGCACGTGAACCTCGGGAGAAAAATATTGGTGTCAATATTATGATTGGTATTCTCCCGGTGAATATATTGATATACTTGTGATTGGTTCATCCTCTACACGTCGGTATAATTATCACTCATCTCTTTACTTTCTTGTAAACTAGTTGTAACTAGTAGTACCTAGTTTTAGCTAGTTGTAACTAGTTGTAGAGAGTAGTGACTTAGCCGTTGCTTGTGCTTAGAGATCATAGCAACTATAATAATTGGATAGGTGGCTTGCAACCCTTGTAGAGCTAGAGCAAAATTGCTTTACGCCTTTTGTTATACTAATCCTTTGCTCTAGTGTCTTTTAGAATTTTTAAATAGGCTATTCACCCCCTCTAGCCATATTAGGACCTTTCAAGTGGTATCGGAGCCGTGGTCACCGTTTAATCAAGGCTTAACAACCTTCGGTGTCAAAAGATGGCTCAAATTGTGTTCAACCATGTGGGGGGCAAACCACCGTTCTTTGATGGTACATGCTATGATTATTGGAAGAGAAAAATGAAGATGTATTTGGGTTCAATCAATGATCAAGTGTGGGATGTGACAGAGAATGATTTTGTGATTCTTGATCCCACCAATCTCACCAACCAAGATAAAGCAAACAAGCAATGCAATACTATGGCTCTCAACACTATATATAATGCAATTGATTCAAAAGTGTTTGAGCAAATCAAGGATTGTGATAGGGCAAGTGAAGTGTGGAAGAGATTGGAGGAAACATATGAGGGCACACCGGCGGTCAAGAGTGCAAAATTATACATTCTCAAAGATAAATTGACAAGCTTCAAGATGAAAGATGATGAGAGCATTCCAGAGATGTTCCATAGATTGCAAGTAATTGTGAATGATTTGAAGGCCTTGGGTGAGAAGATAAGTGATGATGATGTTTCCCATCGGTTCTTGATGTGCTTACCTCCAAGATTTGAGACACTAAGATTAATTATTATAAGAGGAGGATTGAAAGAGCTTACCCCTAACCAAGTACTAGGTGATGTCATGACACAAGAGACATACCGTGTAGAAAGGGAAGGGGTTGACCAAGATGAGAAGAAGGATGAAGACAAGAAAAATAAAAGTGTGGCATTCAAGGCTAGTTCATCCAAGAGCAAGGGCAAAGCAAAGAAAGAAGAATCAAGTGAAGATGAGGAAGCTAGTGACATTGATGATGAAGCACTAGCTCTCTTTGTGCGCAAATTTGGCAAATTTATGAAAAAGAAGGACTATGGTGCAAGAAAAAGAAGAGATCAAAATAAGAGCAAAGAATATGTGAGAAGATGCTACAAATGCAAGAGCAAGAATCATGTTGTAGCAAATTGTCCATATAATAGTGATAATGATGAGAATGATAAGAAGGAAAAGAAAGAAAAGAAGGAGAAGAAAATGATATTCCAAAAGAAGAAAAAGGGTGGCGGCTATGTGGTAACTTGGGATAGTGATGCTTCTTCGGATAATGATGATTCTAGTAATGATGATGATAAGAAATCCAAGAAGAAGGCACTTGCAAGCATCGCCATCAACAACAAGACTTCTCTCTTCAACACTCCTTCGACATGCCTCATGGCTAAACCCACTAAGGTACAATATGATGAAAGTGATG